>NC_090646.1:649166941-649466941 GCF_040937935.1 Hyperolius riggenbachi
GTTACCAAAGACATGGATTAAGCGGGTGTCCAAGTTCAAGCCATTCCCGGCAAACCAAGAGGCCGAAGACGCGGGCGGGAAGTCTGGGATATTTCTTAAAGATGTCAAAAGAGACAGGCCATCTGTTAATTGCCAACTTTTCATGAGCCCCACTAAGACACCTAAGGTTGGTTTTATCAGAGGGTGGGTTGACGCCACCCATAGCCCCCGCACCTGTACCCATTGCCAAGAGAACAATATCTCAAAATTTAGTTCCCCCTTCTCTATGTTTACCCAAGCTTTTCCCCCTGAAGATGTAGAATGCTCTCCCTTCCAATCAATTATCCTTACCAAGTGTATACTTTTATAATAGACTGATATGTCAGGTGCTGCCAATCCGCCCCCAGACTTACTTCTACTAATTGTCCTGTAATTTATTTTACGTGGGACCCTTGCCCAAATAAATTCTTGAAATAATCTATTCCATTCCTTAAACCATGTGCTGGGAAGGGCGATCGGTACACACTGCATACAAAATAAAATTTTTGGTAGAATAAACATTTTCAAAATTGCAATACGCCCCAAGGGGTTAAAATAAGGTCTATCCCATCCCTTAAGCTTCTTTTTACTTTCTATTATTAATTTTTTATAGTTTAAGTTGAAAAAGTTGTTAATTTCACCACTCAAATTAATCCCCAAATACTTTATTACCTTCTTCCAAGAGTAACAGTTATAGTCTTGTATTCCCATTCTAGTGCTACGGGTGCATTCTAGGTCAAGAATCAAACACTTTTCTCTATTTATCTTAAAGTTTGAGCTACTTCCATAACTATTAAATAAGTCCTCACACCTCTTTAGAGATGTTACTGGGTCTCTAAGCACCAGCAGGAGATCATCCGCATATGCCAGTGTTTTAATTTCAACATCACCCACTGTCATACCACTGATGGTTGGATCGTCTTGGATAGCTCGAATCAGCGGTTCAAGGCACAGATTAAAAAGTCCAGGCGACAAGGGGCAACCCTGACGCACTCCATTAGATAATTTAAATGGGTTAGAAATAGAGGAATTGACTATTAATTGAGCACTCAAATTACTATACAGCAATCTAATTCTTTCAATAAAGGCTGACCCGAAGCCAAATTTCCTTAAACAATTAAATATGAAAGAGTGTGAAATCCGGTCAAAAGCTTTTTCTGCATCAACGGCTACCAGAATTGACTCCTTTCTTCCTTTCCTACTATCGTGAATTACATTGATAGCGGTATATATATTTTCATGAATATGTCTCTTTTTCCTGAATCCGATCTGTTGGGTTCCCAGCAATTCCTCTACTGCCTCCTCCAGCCTTGCTGCAAGGATGCCTGAATATAGTTTAACATCCGTATTTATCAATGACATAGGTCTAAAACTCCCCGGGTGCTGCAAATTCTTTCCCTCTTTTGGGATAAGACAAATAAGAGCCCTATTAGTGATGTCCGAAAATGCAGCACCACTTGCATTATCATTAACCATTCTACAAAAAAGAGGAGCCAATTCCTTCACAAAACAGCCATAAAATTCTGGTCCAAAACCATCTGCGCCCGGACTTTTTCCCCTCTTGGCCCTATCAACCGCTGCCACAAATTCAACCTCTCTAACTTTTCCGTCTAGTAGTTGTTTCAAATCATGTTTAATTGTGGGGAGCTCAACCAGATCCAAAAAAGGACTAGAGGTCTCTGTTTCCAGAGGTTTTATATTATAAATTTCTGTATAATAGCCCACAAAGGCATTACTGATTCTCTCCTGCTCGTGCACCAAATTTCCCTCTCCATCAATAATTTTCCCAATGAATCTATCCTCTGACTCTTTTTTCTTTAATAACTCTGCCAGTACTTTACTGGAACTATTTTTCCCTCTACGAAACGAGTCACAGGCACCATAGTATTCTTTTTTGCACGCTGAGTTTAGGATTTGGTTTAGCTCATTTCTAGTTACCATCATCTGTTGGGATAATTCTAGATCTGATCCTGATTTTTTTATGTATTTTTTCCAGGTCTGCTAGTTCACTTAGCAACTTTTTAATTTTTTCTTTTTGATTCTTCACCCTCTTAGCATTAATACCAATAAAGATTCCCCTAATTACACATTTTAGGGCGTCCCATATTATTTCCGGTGCATGTTCCCCAATATCATTATATTTTAAGAATTCCAAGATACTAGATCTAATTTTTTCTCTAATTTCTTCTTCCTCCAATAATTTAGGGTCCATTCTCCACCTAGATCTCGAAATATTTTTATTTGATATGTTTATTATTAATTCTACGGGCGCATGGTCAGAGTATGTAAAACTTCCTATACTGATATTAACTACATCAGATATAAGGACATGGGGAACGAACCAATAGTCAATTCTAGAGTAACTTTTATGGGGTGGCGAAAAGAAAGTATAATCTCTACCGGAGGGATTCTTAATTCTCCATATATCTATGAGTTTATTAGAATGTAGCATGTCTTTTAGTTTATGGAGATTTTTGACCGACAACTTGTTACTATCTTTAGAAGAGTCAACCTCAGGTTCTAGGGCTAGATTTAGATCACCTCCCATTAAAATCGATCCTTTAGCCATTTTATTTACTTTCTTTAAAAATCTACAAAGGTAGTCCACCTGACTCGTGTTAGGCGCATAGACATTTACAATAGTTAGAGTAACACCTTTTACCCTTCCCAGCACAATCAGGCCCCTCGCTTCGCTATCTCTATATACATTATCGACAGTAAAATCAAGGTTAGACCTAATGAGAATGGCAACACCACAAGTTTTTTTATTCTTATTATCATTAGTGATCCATAACTTATACCGTTTATCAAAAAAGAGAGGCTTTTTATCAGCCTTAAAATGGGTTTCTTGCAAAAGAGCAATATCGACTTTTTTTCTAATTAATTCGTCTATTATTCTACCCCTTTTTGGACCTGAATTTGCCCCCTTGACATTTATGGTAATCAATTTTAATGTACTCATTTCTTTTCCTTTATCCTCCCCTTCCTCCCCGCACCCCCCTCCCCCCTCCCCTCCTCCCTCCGTGCAGCAAAGCCTGTTAACATACACCCATCCAACATACTATTCATACCAATTAAGTCCAGTTTGGACGCCCAGAGAGTCAAATACTTTATCTCTGGGTATTTCCAACTTCCGACCATGATCTAACCAATAGTTGACCAAGGTGGACCTGTTTGTCCCAATCCCCCCCCCACCCCTCCCAATCTACAAGAGCATTATGTATTTCACATTACTCCTCCCATTCAGGTATCTCTATAATGGGCAAGCCCAGATGTGCCAAAAAAGGTTGCACTGGGTCACCGTCTCTAAGCACCGAGGACTTTGAGCCAATTGTGGCTCTTAAGGAAAGAGGAAAGCCCCATCTATATACACCTTCAGCTTTTTTAATATTTGCAAGTATTGGTTTTAAAAGCCTTCTCCTTTCAATTGTTCTCTTGGATAGATCTTGAAACAATTCTATTTTAGATTCCTTATAAAGTATTGTATTTTGCAGTCTTGATTTTGTCAAGATTTCTTCCTTAGTCTTATGATAGTGGAGTTTACACAAGATGTCTGTGGACATAATTCCATTTACTGACTTCTCCTTTCCTACTCTATGAATCCGATCGATTTCTAATTTCTCTAGCGGGATTTCTCCCACGATTCCCTTAAATAAGTCTTGTACGATTTGCGGGAGATCCCTTTGCTGAATTGCGGAAGGCAGGCCTCTAATCTTTATATTATCTCTTCTGCTCCTGTTTTCCTGGTCGTCAATTTTATGTTTAAGCTCACAAATAAGTTTTTTATCCTTTGATACTGTTTCCTTCACCCCCTTTCCCTCAGCTCTTAATTTCTCCAGACTCTCTTCTAACAGTGTTATTCTTCCTGTTACCTCCTCTATTGCCTCCCTTATTGGAGTTAATTCCTTAGTGATTGATTCCTGTATCGAGTTTTGTACTGTAGCCACCATTTCCTTCTGCATCCTATTTGTATATTCATCCAGGATAGCTCTTAATTTTTTATCCAGCATTTCTTCTGTGATACCATCACTCCCCTGTCGCCTATCCTGAGCCCCAGTCGCCCCCAAACCTTGCTGCGCAGCCATTTTTTCGTTTTGAGCCCGGCTGGTTGCCTCTGCAATTTTTTTAAAGTGGGTTGCTATGTCAGATGGTGTAAAACTACCTTGTTGTGTTACAGCCAATGAAGGCTTTCTACTTGGGGTTTGGAAAGGGGAGTTATTTGAGATTATTTCCTTTCCAGAAAAAGTCACTTTTTGTTGATTTGCAGTATGTCTAGGACTTGCCGCTAGTTGTACTTTCTCTGTATTTTTCTCTGTATAAGGATTTTTATTTCTATTTCTTGTTCCAGATGCCATTTACCGGCATAGGAGAAATAATTTTGCAGAGATTCTTATATATATATATATATTATTTATTTTTTTTCCCCTTTTTTTTTTTTTTTTTTTTTCCTTTTCCTTTTCTTTTTTTTCTCCTCTCTCCCCCTTTTAATAATTGAGAGGATGTCCGCCTTCACGGTAGCGATGCACTAAAAAGCAGAGGTAGATGCAATACAGCAGTGTGAATGTAATATAAAGGCAATATAAGGGCACCCAATTCTTGAGTAACAAAAGTCAGCAAAAGTCAGCAACAGCAATAGCAGCAATAGCATACATGTAGCCACATTAGCTTAATTAGCATGTTTTCGGCAAGTTGACATATACTTATCCACATCCCAAGCGTATGACGATCCAGTTGATCTGCAGATGATCCGCAAGAGATCGCAACAACTTATATCCAACTTATATCCAGCAGCTTGTATCCAACAAAAAGAGCAGGAACAGGAACAGAAAAAAAACCTGCTGGCACAAGCAAGGTCAGTCGTGCACTGCAATGCAAAGGTTGTGCAGCGCTTATACAGCGTTAGTGCAGCATTGATGCAGCGTTAATGAAGCGTTATACAGCGTTTGTGCAACAATTATGCAACAATTATGCAACAATTATGCAGCCCTGCATGGAGGAAAAAGGAGATATGGAGGATATGGAGGTATGGCATGGAGGTATGGAAGTATGGCATGGAAGTATGGCATGGAGAAAGCAATTTCATAGCCTCCTGATCACTACTGCGAGGGGCGGAGGAAGAGCTGAGAGGCCTGGGACTGAGGGGACTTAGAGGAAGGAGAAGGCGGAGAGGGCAAGGGGAAAAACGAACACAAAGACCCAGCCGCAGCCACAGCCACAGAGGACCTACTTCCACAGAAGTTTATCTGCTTGTCTAAAGGCCGATGACCAGATGCCACGGGAGGGCCCCCAAATGTGCTTAAGGAGGCTGGGACGTTGGGACGCTAGATCGCTAAAACGCTGAAACGTTAAAGTCAAAAACAGACAGCACGTGGGCATCAAGGGGAGAGCCAGACGGGCAGCGGGCAGCGGAAGAGTCCAGACCCCAGAGCGGCTACAGCCAAGCAAACCAGACGGCAGGGTGGCGAAATAACAAAGCGGCGGATCAGCGGCAGAGCGGAGCGCCGGCAGAGCGGCAGAGCAACATCGGCAGAAGCGGGCACTAACTCCAAACTTACTCCAAACCAGCGTTCCAGGGTGATTCCGGAGCGATTACACCCGGATGCCTAGATGATAGTGCGGCAAGGCAGCAGCAGGTGCAGACGGCAGGCAAAGCAGGCAAAGCATCGACAGGTCAGTCACAAGCTCCAGCACCGGCTCCATAGAGAGACATAGAGAGACATAGAGAGGCAAGCTGTATCCAGGAAGGGGCGGGATCAAGCCGGGGGGAAGCAGGAACAGACAGGAGACGGACTCACATCTCACACCTCCCTCACATCTCAATTTTTTTTTAATCAGAATAGAATTGGTCTGCAACATGGCTACCCCGATCGATCCTTCAATTGATTTCTAAATTGGTCGATTAGATCAACTGGGAATGGTGGAAAATCTCGGTCGCAAGGGTTCGATCTGGTGCACAGCAGTAACAGTGTTCGATATCACTACGACTGACAGACCTCCGCCTGGTGTCCCCCGAAGCCTATAAGTGTCCCCCTAATGCCTGAGTGCAGTGTAAAAGACTCACCTATCTCCTTTTGACTCCTTTTGTGACCTCACTAGATGCACTCGCGGTGACACCAAACATCAGAGGAGTCCAAGGTGAGCCTTTAACAATGGATATATTCACATGGGGGGGGGAGGACTTATACATATGGGGAGGCCCAGCAGGCAGTTGCACTATTATTATCATTTATAAAGCGCCAACATATTACGCAGTGCTGAACATTAAATACATGCAATGATACAAAGGTTATACAACATAGGACAGTTTTACAAGGCAAACGGGGAACAAAAATATATGATCATGTGATTTAGGGCTTGTTAGGTAGGTCCAGTAAAACAAGTACGAGGCGGTCATAGGAAAGGAGCACACGATCATGTAGAATACACTAGGGAAGGGAGAGGGTACAAGATACATGATCATGTGATTTGGGCTGGTTAAGTAGGTCCAGTAAAACAAGTACGAGGCGGTCATAGGAAAGGAGCACACGATCATGTAGAATACACTAGGGAAGGGAGCGGGTACAAGATACATGATCATGTGATTTGGGCTGGTTAAGTAGGTCCAGTAAAACAAGTACGAGGCGGTCATAGGAAAGGAGCACACGATCATGTAGAATACACTAGGGAAGGGAGCGGGTACAAGATACATGATCATGTGATTTGGGCTGGTGAGGTAGGCTCAGTAATACAAGTATGAGGCGGTCATAGGAAAGGAGCACAGGATCTTGTATAATACACTAGGGAAGGGAGAGGGTACGAGATACATGATCATGTGATTTGGGCTTGTTAGGTAGGCTCAGTAATACAAGTACGAGGTGGTCATAGAAAAGGAGCACACGATCATGTATAATACACTAGGGAAGGGAAAGGGTACAAGATACATGATCATGTGATTTGGGATGGTTAGGTAGGTCCAGTAATACAAGTACGCGGCAGTCATAGGAAAGGAGCACACGATCATGTATAATACACTAGGGAAGGGAGCGGGTACAAGATACATGATCATGTGATTTGGGCTGGTTAGCTAGGCCAAGTAATACAAGTATGAGGCAGTCATAGGAAAGGAGCACACAATCATGTACAATACGCTAGGGAAGGGAGAGGGTACAAGATACATGATCATGTGGTTTGGGCTGGTTAGGTAGGCCCAGTAATACAAGTACGAGGCGATCATAGGAAAGGAGCACACGATCATGTAGAATACACTAGGGAAGGGAGGACCCTACCAAAGGTTAGCAAACTCAGGGGAGGGGGGATGGAAACGCTAAGTAGGGCTGTAAAATAAGTATTCAGTAGAGAGTTACTGTGTGGTAAGGGGTGGGTAGGCCATCTTGTAGAGGTGGATTTTGAGGGCTTGCTTAAGTGTGTTGAAGGAGGGACAAGTGTGATAGGCGGTGGAAGGAAGTTCCAGAGGGTGGGACGGTTCTTGAGAAATCCTGCAGCCATGTATGGGAATGGAAAATGCTCAGGGCAGTTAGGGGAAGGTTGTTAGCAGACTGGACGAGGGGGGATTTCTAATAGATTTTATGCTGGAATCTATTGGAAATTGCCATGCACTGTGTGCACAGGCAATAGATCCCTCTCAGTTTCGATCACAGAGGGATCTATCTAATGGTCGAATTGGCCATACATCAGGAAATGTAATACCAGCTTTAAATGAAAATGTTCATTACATACCTGTCGCTAAAATTGTCTTCAGTGCCAACACCAAATCCACAACAAGGCCAAACCAACTGCTTCACTTCACACAGAACCCTGCTGGGACTGGAGCTAACATCCATATCACACCTTCATTAAGACCGCCCTCCCGGTATGGCAAGACAGAGGACACAAACAAGACCCCATCCAACCACCAGACTAAACACGGCTAACACTCATTTCTCATTAATCACGGAGTGCTTATTAATGTCCTGTCAATGGTTAACAGTATCAGATCCCCTCCCAGCTCTCTATGTGAAAACCGTGGTGATTAACTACCAGATTAAACATCTTCATAAATATTTCAGGGGCTGTTTTTTGAAACTTTTCCTGTCCTTTTACACTAATAGCCCATTAAAAGTTGTTTACAAGCCAGCAGCGAGAGCAACGCCGAGCACTTAAAAAATGGAGAGTGGTTCCCCAGGAGGGGCCCGGCGAGCATGCGAGCATAGGGGATCTGATCGATGGGCAGCTTAAAGTAAGTCTGTCTGCCTCAACCCAATGGAAACAGACACAAGCAGCTGGCCACGGCCCAACTTGTTAATTAACAATGAACAAAACTCCCGGCCCTTGGCATACAGGGTGCAATATTCAGGATAATTCACAATATCGCTTCCTATTACCTTGTAAAAGGCTAAAAGCAGCCAGATAATGACGTTGTTTAACAAAGCATTGATCCCGGTCTGCAGACTGAGGCTTGAGCCCGTGCCAGAAAATGTGTTCTTGTTTTACTCACATTATGCTGCATGCAGGGATTCTGCTGGTTGGTTCCATGCCCCCCGGGAATGATGGGTCTGCGGGGTATTTAACGCATTCTGTTTGAAAGCTCTGGGCACATCCTAAGCGAGATTTCAATTCTTGACCGATGCATGAAGCCAAGAAGGGAAAGCTCTTACTGGTTAATGGGAGCAGAAGTATTTTATTGTTCCTGAATCAGACTTGTTTGACTGAGTGGGGGAATGGCCACTCATAGCTACTAAGTGAAAACCCTGGATGTTTGAGATAAACCCTGTTGATGTAGGATGGCACCTGTAACTGTCCTCACAGGCTGTGATGTCACCGCTGGAGAAAGTCAATAAGATGTAAGTAGTTCCAACTTGCAGGTAAATTGTATCAAATGTACTCTCTACAGATTCTGACTTCCCCAATTCCATGATGCATACTATGCATACTAAAGTGGGTCCAACCTCCTGCACAACACTTTCCCTATATCTGGAGAAGACAACCCCAGACTCCCAGTGTCCTCTTACTCCTCTTTCTCCCTAAATCTGAAGAAGACAGCCCCAAGCCCCCAGTGTTCTCTTACTCCTCTTTCTTCCTGGATCTGAAGAAGACAACCCCAGGCACCCAGTGTCCTCCTACTCCTCTTTCTCTCTACATCTGGAGAAGACAACCCCAGGCCCCCAGTGTCCTCTTACGCCTCTTTCTCCCTAAATCTGAAGAAGACAACCCAGACACCCAGTGTCCTCTTATGCCTCTTTCTCTCTAGAGCTGAAGAAGACAACCCCAGGGCTCCAGTGTTCTCTTACTCCTCTTTCTCCCTGGATCTGAAGAAGACAACCCCAGGCACCCAGTGTCCCCTTATTCCTCTTTCTTCCTGGATCTGAAGAAGACAACCCCAGGGCCCCAGTGTTTTCTTACTCCTCTTTCTCCCTGGATCTGAAGAAGACAACTCCAGGCACCTAGTGTCCCCTTAATTCTCTTTCTTCCTACATCTGAAGAAGACAGCCCCAGGCCCCCAGTGTTCTCTTAATCCTCCTTCTCCCTGGATCTGAAGAAGACAACCCCAGGCCCCCAGTGTCCCCTTATTCCTCTTTTTACCTATAGCTGAAGAAGACAACCCCAGGCACCCAGTGTCCACTACTCCTCTTTCTCCCTATATATGAAGAAGACAACCCCAGGCACCCAGTGTCCCCTACTCCTCTTTCTCCCTACATCTGAAGAAGACAACCCTAGGCACTCAGTGTCCCCTACTCCTCTTTCTCCCTACATCTGAAGAAGACAACCCTAGGCACTCAGTGTCCCCTACTCCTCTTTCTCCCGACATCTGAAGAAGACAACCCCAGGCACCCAGTGTCCCCTTATTCCTCTTTTTACCTATAGCTGAAGAAGACAACCCCAGGCACCCAGTGTCCCCTACTCCTCTTTCTCCCTACATCTGAAGAAGTCAACCCCAGGCACCCAGTGTCCTCCTACTCTTCTTTCTCCCTACATCTGAAGAAGACAATCCCAGGCACCCAGTGTCCTCCTACTCTTCTTTCTCCCTGCATCTGGAGAAGACAACACCAGGCACCCAGTGTCCTCCTACTCTTCTTTCTCCCTGCAACTGGAGAAGACAACCCCAGGCACCCAGTGTCCTCCTACTCCTCTTTCTCCCTGCATCTGAAAAAGACAACCCCAGGCACCCTGTGTCCTCTTACTCCTCTCCCTTCCTACATCTGAAAAAGACAGCCCCAGGCACCCAGTGTCCTCTTTCTTCCTTTGTCTGAAGAACACAACGCCAGAATCTTCTTTCTCCAACTCTTAGGTCACTTAGTTGTTGCTAATGCTTCTATAGTTAATTATTATTAAAATGATTACAAGTAATTTAAAAAATTGTTTTAACATTCCAAATTAAACAATTCTTAAGCTGAACTCAGTAAATAATTGCGCAGAAAGTTGATATATTTTAAGCAGACAGTACCATTCTTCTGGAATAGACTTAAATAAATTGCACTCAGTGTCTTTGTGGAAACCTGTATTAATGTGCTTTGTGTGGTGATTGTCTTAGCAGGTCTTTGATGGATACCAGTCGCCTTCTGGCTAATTATGAACATCCATCAAAATGGCAGTGATACTGTACAATGTATGTCAAGCATGTTGATCTGAAGGGCTATAATTTTCTGAAGATTTTCTCAAGCAAGTTTTCAGAGGATTTAACACAATTTCATCACCAGGAACTGCAGCTCACGTGTAGATCCACAAAAAACTGATATTTCAACCAGGAATGGCCATTGTTAGATTGACTCATTCAGTGGCATCCTGCCTTCATAAAGACCACAGGAGGACAGGAATTGGAACCAAGAGTGGTCATATTTCACTGGCTCCTGTTCAGCTGTGGGAAGCAAGTGATTTTGGTGGGGTTATGTGATGCGTGAGGACCATGTGCTCAAACACATTAGGATAGGGTGTACAGCTAGAGTGCCCAATTGCTAGGTTGTGAGTATCACACCAGAAGCCTGCCAAATAACAGAACGTGAGTACTGGTAAGAGTTAACTGTTAGAGTCAGGTGCTGATTAGGAGGCATAGGCCCACATGCAGCATACGTATCTACGCGTCGCTGGTGAGTTGGGCGCAATGTGAGCCTAATAACGGCTCTCCCTGCTGCCGCTAAACTCCCCGGGGGTGTTATATACTATTCCCCCTCCGAGCTGACCCAACTCGGAAGGAGATAGAATTCTGGGTCTGGCAGCCGTCGGAGCCTTGAATTACCCTTACAGCCTTGAATTACCCTTACGCGCCCCACGCAGCATAACATTGCAGTTATGAGGTGCCTGGTTTCGGGGGGCCCCCGCGGTGAGCTCTGTGCACCAAAACCACCTGCTTCACATACACAATTAACTTTATCTCTCCTAGGTGATATTTCCTCATAAAGCACTAGAAAGCAAGAAAATACTCAGAATAATTTTGACAGTACTTGTTCACATACTTTTTGGTACTTTTTCAATTTTAAAGTGCTGAAAAATTATTTAAAACAGAAGATGAAAAATCACCTAGGACAGTGCTGACCAACTTCATGGGCATGGCAGGCCAATTTTTTCCAGACTACATGGCGGAAGGCCGGCTTCAATAAATAGGGCTCTTGCTATTCCCCCCACCCAAGGAAAAAAAACACAAAATCTGGCAGCAGTTTCCTACAAAATACACAGAGTCTGTCAGCAGTTTCCCACCATTTACACATTATCTGGTGGCAGATTTCCACAAAATGCATGAATGCAATTAGATTGGCTGCAATTTCCCACCAAATACACATAATCTGGCAGCAGCTTCCCACAAAATACACATAATCTGGCAGCATATTTTCCCACAAAATGCAATTAGATTGGCAACAGTTTCCCACAAAATGCAATTCCATTTGCAGCATTTTCCCATAGAATGCAATTAGATTGGCAAAGTTTCCCACAAAATGCAATCACATACGTTCTGTAATGTATCACAAATAGCGACAGCTTTAGTCCTGCCAGGTGATCTCCGTGGAATTTTTGTTTACTGGGAGTTCTAAAGCCAGTAGAAAATATACCTAAACAGCTTAGGCTAAACATCATTGGGAAGGCAGGTCTACATATCAATATACAGCTATATATAGATATAGGAAGTGTTTCTGATACTGAAACCTGTAAAATTACCTTAAAAGGGCATATCCTGAATAATTATTGCATTCTACCATACAGGTCCTTCTCAAAAAATTAGCATATTGTGATAAAGTTCATTATTTTCTGTAATGTACTGATAAACATTAGACTTTCATATATTTTAGATTCATTACACACAACTGAAGTAGTTCAAGCCGTTTATTGTTTTAATATTGAAGATTTTGGCATACAGCTCATGAAAACCCAAAATTCCTATCTCAAAAAATTAGCATATTTCATCCGACCAATAAAAGAAAAGTGTTTTTAAAACAAAAAAGTCAACCTTCAAATAATGATGTTCAGTTATGCACTCAATACTAGTGTTGGGCGAACACCTGGATGTTCGGGTTCGGGCCGAACAGGCCGAACATGCCGAACATCTGGCCCAATGCAAGACTTACCCCGAACTCAATGCAAATCAATGGGGACCCGAACATGCCGCAATACTGCCCCCCTATGGGGTCGCAGGCATAAGGGGGGAGCATGCCCCGATCGCGGGGGGGGGGGGGGGGGTCGGAAATTCCCCCCACCCCCTCCGCTAGCGCTCCCCCCTCTGCCCGCTTCCCCATAAAAAAGTTGTCGTAAAGTTAAATAGTACCGGTGGTGGCTGCTGCAGTGGCTGGCTGGCAGTGGTGTGAGTGAGGAGGAGGAGTCCGAGTATGACGCGTTGAGGCCGGGCAGCGGGCGTCACGCGTACCCTCGTATGCGTCATCACGTAGAGGACGTGAGGTCAGAGAAAGGGTGGAAGTACCACAAGTGTACTACCGCTGAACCGCCCGCTGCCCGGCCTCAACGCGTCATACTCGGACTCCTCCACCTCACTCACACCACTGCCAGCCAGCCACTGCAGCAGCCACCACCGGTACTATTTAACTTTACGCCAACTTTTTTATGGGGAAGCAGGCAGAGGGGGGAGCGCTAGCGGAGGGGGTGGGGGGAATTTCCGAATCCCCCCCCCCCGCGATCGGGGCATGCTCCCCCCTTATGCCTGCGACCCCATAGGGGCCCTTTTCGGCCGGGCATTGAGCAGTTCGGGCGAACCCGAACAGTTTGGCAGAACACCATCAGGTGTTCGGCCGAACTCGAACATCACCCGAACAGGGTGATGTTCTGCAGAACCTGAACAGTGGCGAACACTGTTCGCCCAACACTACTCAATACTTGCTCGGGAATCCTTTTGCAGAAATGACTGCTTTAATGCAGCGTGGCATGGAGGCAATCAGCCTGTGGCACTGCTCAGGTGTTATGGAGGCCCAGGATGCTTCGATAGCGGCCTTAAGCTCATCCAGAGTGTTGGGTCTTGCATCTCTTAACTTTCTCTTCACAATATCCCACAGATTCTCTATGGGGTTCAGGTCAGGAGAGTTGGCAGGCCAATTGAGCACAGTAATACCATGGTCAGTAAACGATTTACCAGTGGTTTTGGCACTGTGAGCAGGTGCCAGGTCGTGCTGAAAAATGAAATCGTCATCTCCATAAAGCTTTTCAGCAGATGGAAGCATGAAGTGCTCCAAAATCTCCTGATAGCTAGCTGCATTGACCCTGCCCTTGATAAAACACAGTGGACCAACACCAGCAGCTGACATGGCACCCCAGACCATCACTGACTGTGGGTACTTGACACTGGACTTCAGGCATTTTGGCATTTCCCTCTCCCCAGTCTTCCTCCAGACTCTGGCACCCTGATTTCCGAATGACATGCAAAAGTTGCTTTCATCCGAAAAAAGTACTTTGGACCACTGAGCAACAGTCCAGTGTTGCTTCTCTGTAGTCCAGGTCAGGCGCTTCTGCCGCTGTTTCTGGTTCAAAAGTGGCTTGATCTGGGGAATGCGGCACCTGTAGCCCATTTCCTGCACACGCCTGTACACGGTGGCTCTGGATGTTTCTACTCCAGACTCAGTCCACTGCTTCCGCAGGTCCCCCAAGGTCTGGAATTGGTCCTTGGTCCTTCTCCACAATCTTCCTCAGGGTCCGGTCACCTCTTCTCGTTGTGCGTTTTCTGCCACACTTTTTCCTTCCCACAGACTTCCCACTGAGGTGCCTTGATAACAGCACTCTGGGAACAGCCTATTCATTCAGAAATTTCTTTCTGTGTCTTACCCTCTTGCTTGAGGGTGTCAATGATGGCCTTCTGGACAGCAGTCAGGTCGGCAGTCTTACCCATGATTGCGGTTTTGAGTAATGAACCAGGCTGGGAGTTTTTAAAAGCCTCAGGAATCTTTTGCAGGTGTTTAGAGTTAATTAGTTGATTCAGATGATTAGGTTAATAGCTCGTTTAGAGAACCTTTTCATGATATGCTAATTTTTTGAGATAGGAAATTTGGGTTTTCATGAGCTGTATGCCAAAATCATCAATATTAAAACAATAAAAGGCTTGAACTACTTCCGTTGTGTGTAATGAATATAAAACATATGAACGTCTAATGTTTATCAGTACATTACAGAAAATAATGAACTTTATCACAATATGCTAATTTTTTGAGAAGGACCTGTATGTCACTATAGTGCTTCTTGAAGATTTAAATGTAGCATCCTCATCCTCCTGAGTTGTAATGGCATCTTTTTAAACAAGTCTATACACTTACTTCATGTATACATGTGTACAATACATAGCTGGCGCGTAACCACAGAGAAAGCAGTCCCTGCAGCCGCAGGGTATCCTGTACTGTGGAGGCTCCCAAAACACTTACCTTCCTTCCAATGCAGGAGTCAGCGCTCCAGATCAGGTATTGTTGTCATACGGTTACCGGTGGGGGATTCATGATGTTCATATACTTTTTATATGATCCTTGGAAGATGAGTCTTAAAGAGGAACTGCAGAGACAATAACATAATGAATAAAATAGGTTTTTTTTTTAACAATATTCAATTATAGAGTATTTAGTCAGTATTTGCCCATTGTAAAATTTTTCCTCACCCCGATTTACATTCTAAAATTTATCACTGGTGACGGCATCTTTAGTTCTGCCAGGTTATCTGTACGGAATGTTTGTTACTGAGAGTTCCATGCACAGAGGGAGATGCTGCTTGCTTGGCAGTTGTAAACAACTCCCGCAATGCAATGAGATTCACAGACAGGACCATGGTCATGACATCACACTGTGGGAGGGGTTTCACCACAATATCAGCCATACAGCGCCCCCTGATGATCCGTTTGAGAAAAGGAAAAGATTTCTGGTGGGAAAGGGGGTAAGATTTCTGGTGGGATAAAGTTCAATACTTGGTGCAAGTTTCTCTTTAACGCTGTGGGGTTTATAAAGGGGTAGCAAAGTAGTGAATGCTGGGGGGGTTTGTAGTAAATAGCTAAATTTCATAGTTAAAAAGTTAAAAATCAAGTTTTACTTGCTATCCTTTAAAGAGGAATTATCATGAAAATCAAAAATTTATTTTTATTTTTTTTTCGGAGGGGGGGATATTAATTAAAAAATGATTTAGTCAGTATTTGCCCATTGCAAAATCTTTACTCTAAAATCTATCACAGGTGGTGAAATCTTTATGCTGAAACCAGGAAGTGGGTATTGTAAATAATTTACTGCATTCTAGTATATGTGTAACGATTAGTGTCAGCACACAGAGTGTATCTGATTATTGATGATCTGCAGTATCACCAATAATACAGATGTTATACCTGATTATATGGTGATCTGCAGAATCACCAATAATACAAGTATAGCTTGACACAGGACACCTAATGTAATGTGAGTGTTTGGTGCAACAGTAAGAAAGGTTATCTCCCGAGGAGCGGGAGATACAGACACTACTGCAGCTAAGGATTCGCTGAAGAGCAGGGAATTTGACTGCGCTGCAGCCAGTAGACACCTGAGGTGCAGGTGGCCTCTGACTGTGTAGACACTAACCTCCTTAAAAGGAGGAGATGGAGATTGTACGGCAGCCAGGGATTCCCTGATGGATCGGGAATCAGACTGTACTGCAGCCAAGGATTCCCTGATGGGCTGGGAATCAGACTGTACTGCAGCCAGTGGACTCCTATAGGTAAAGTCCCCTGACTGGACTGTAAGAAGGACTTCCTGAGGAGCAGGCAGTCTTACAGCTAATGGACACCTATAGAGTTGGTGTCACAAGGAGGACAGAGTGACTGTTCACCCAAGAGACGGGTGACAGCCAGAAGGGTCATACAAGCCAGGTCAGCAACACACGAGCAGATAAAGTACAGAGACAGAAGACTGATACGGTATCCGGGTACAGGCAAGGTTGGCAACGGGTAGACAGATATGCGAGGTACTGAATCAGTAAGCAGGAGAGAGGTCAGCAAAGCCAGGGATCATAACAGGTATCAATATAGCACAATCCTAGTCTGAGGTGTGAGGTCCTTGGTCTCAACACTTGGGAACTAATCTGAAGTATAACACAGTAATCTCCTAGTCTTAGGTGTGAGGTCCTTGGTCTTAACACCCGGGAACTAGTCTGAAGTATAACACAGTAATCTCCTAGTTTTAGGTGTGAGGTCCTTGGTCTCAACACCCGGGAACTAGTCTGAAGTATAACAGTAGTAACACAGTAATCTCCTAAAGCGGAATCTGGCTAAGTGTGAATTCCCAGTTCCAACTGGTTCTAACACACTGTAGGATCTGACTGAGGTCTGAGTGCTCACACGTGAGTATTCGCAACGGCAGACAACCAGCAACTGACAAGCAAGTCCTATATATACTTACAGCACTCCGCAGCGCCGCCCCAGCCACTCAGCCAATCCAGAGTCCAGCTGGGATCAGCTGATCGGCCTGATCAGCTGATTCCCCTTCTGCTGGCAAAAAGGTCCTGTCGCCTGACGCGCGTGTGCGTAGCTTTCCATCTGTGTGCACTACAAGGACCAGGCAAACCAGAGACATGTTGCTGCGCGGAGACAGCCGCCCTGCCGCTTGTCCGCGCGGCGGCATCTCCGCTATTCATTACAGTATGTCGAAACAGTGCTTATTTAAGCTACTGTATGTGCACACATTTGATTAAACTCAGTGAGGAGGCTGTTAAAGGACCACCACTATCAAAAATGTTAAAATTTTAAATACATGTAAACGCATACAAATAAGAAGTCCAATTCTTCCTGAGTAAAATGAGCCATAAATTACTTTTCTCCTATGTTGCTGTCACTTACAGTAAGTAGTAGAAATCTGACATTACCAACAGGTAGAAGAAACAACAAATGAATACAGTTGACTTGAACCACGCAGGGTCGGTCCACACTTGTTTAAGAAACGTATCCGTGGCTCTGCTTTTTGGCCTGGATCAAAACCAGAGGCACAGATACCAATGATTAATACAGCGGCCATCTTCACACACTTTAAGAAATGGATCTGCAGGAACCGTTTTGAAAAACTGAACGGAGAGTCCGGATTCCCCGGATACACGGAGGGGTAGTGAAAGGCTACACAAAAACGGATCACCCTCTACACAAAGAACTTTTGGACACAAAAACGGATTGCCTACTGCCTGCTCCTACCCTACACATCATCTCTTATCCAATAGAAACACACATGAAGAAAGGATACATGTAAACGGACTGGAAACCTATGCTACAAAAGGACAATATTTAGAAAAACTGATCCATTTGAAACGGGATCTGAACTGCAACTGGACAAGTGTGGACCGAGCCTTATAGATTGCCCAGCAAGCTCATAGTAATCCTGAACTCCTTAACCTTTTGCGGACCGCTGCGTGTAAATCCTACAGGCTGTCCTGCGGTGTAGGATTTACGCTGCCTGCCGTATCGGCTCCTGACGCGATCGAGAGGGGGGATTAAGTTGTCATATGAAAGCTGACATCTCCCCTCAGTGATCAGGAGCCATCGTGATCACTACGATCGCCGGCGGATCGTAGTGATCACCATTAGAGCTGTGGCGCTAGGGGAGAAGAAGAGGTTCCACTCACCTTCCTGACGTTCCCCCAGCGATTGGCGCTCCCCTCCGCTCTGGCCGGCATCCCCGCTCACTCTCTGATGTAAGTGCCAGGTCCTGGCTTGATGACGTCATCAAGCTGCGACCTGGAACTTACTGTCAGTACAAGCGAGGATGCCTGCCAGAGCGGAGTGGTCCACAGCTGCTCATTGCTGGAGCCTGGGAGGCGAGTACAGGCTTCCTGCAATACGGAGGACACCTGGCCACACAGGGGACACCATACACAGCTTACCCATACCAGGGATCCAGCTGCCTGACTCCCAAACGCACCCCCCCATGCAAAATCACGTGGTCCTTAATGTGGTTAAACTGTGGTGTTTCAAGTCCTACCACATAGAGCCATGTTAATCTATGCCATACACTGATGAGGATCAACCAATCCAAACAGTCTGTATGCATGTTGGATTATTGTGGCTCTGTAATATCAACAAACTGACACATCATTGCATTCCAGCGAATCTGAAGGTGTGTTTGCCTTTAAGGGACGACAAAGGAGTGATTTTAGATTGTAAGCTCGCAAGCGCTCTGTCACTCTTTTGTGTCTTGGAATTTGTTGCTCAATTCATAGCTTGCACTACATTTTATTTATCATGTTACGGCTGTGATTGTAAACCCAGGTCTGTATTTTGTACCAGTGTCCATATTTGATGTATATCATTGTCTGTATCATTAAGTACCCCTGTTTGTTTTTCTGATTTTACAGCGCCAGGAATATGTTGGCGCTTTATAAATACTATAAATAATAATAATAAGCAGGAGTTTTACTCTCGTTCAGCCTCTTACACACTCCTAATAGTTCTGGTTCACCATAAGCTTGCTGGGCACCCTGTGTATATAGTAGAGCGCTGTCCATTCAGCACCACACCATACAGACTCTATATCAGAATCAGAATCAGAATCACTTTATTTCGCCAAATACAGCAAAAGCTGTAATCGGAATTATCTGTGGTACACATGGCATAGGCATAATTAGTATAATACAAGACAGACGCACAACATGTATACTTGAAATGCACTGCTATTTCAAACACAGGTAAATAATGATAATAATAAAGGTGCAGGTAGTGGCCTCGAGTCAATTTTGATGAGCCCAGCTAGAGTACGCTGGTATGCGGGCCAGATAGGGGGAGGTTGGAGTTCAGAAGTCGAACAGCTTGGGAGAAGAAGGTGTTCTTCCGCCTGGTGGTTTTGGATGGTATAGTCCTATAGCGATGGCCCAGCGGGAGGAGCTTAAAGTAGCGGCTGCCCGGGTGAGCGGGGTCACGGGAGATCATGGTGGCCCTCTTCCTCATCCTATGGAGTGTAGGAGGTCGAGAGGTGGAAGAGGAGATCTGATGATCTTCTCCGCGTCCATTATGACTCTCTGCAGTTTGTGTTTGTCGCTGGCCGTTGCACCAACATACCAGACAATGACTGAGGAGCAGAGGATGGATTCTATGGTGGAAGTATAGAAACTGGTCAGCAGCTCCCTGGGCATGCCAATTGGCGCAGGAAGAACAGCCTCTGCTGAGATTTCTTCTGGATTTTGGTGGTGTTCTGTTCCCACTTCAGATTGTTTGTCAGAGTCGTGCCTAGGAACCGCACAGATGTCACCCTAGAAACTTCGGTTCCCCCAATGAGGACAGGTGGGAGGGGGGGGAGGGTTTCTCCTGAAATCAGCGACTAGCTCGACAGTCTTTGCTGCGTTGAGGACTAGGTTGTTGTCCTTGCACCAGTTGCATATTCTCTCTACTGCGCTGCGGTACTCCAACTTCCTGTTTCTACCAATAAGGCCAATGATAGTGGTGTCATCTGTAAATTTGATGACTTTCACAGAGTCAGTGGATGAGATGCAGTTATTGGTATAGAGGGAGAACAGTAGAGGTGACAGAACACAGCCATGTGGAGCCCCTGTATTGGTGGTTTGAACACTGGAGAGGTGGTTGCCGAGCTTCACCTGCTGCGTTCTGTTTGTCAGGAAGTCTTTGATCCATGCCCGAAGAGTAGGGTCAACTCCGAGCTGCGTCAGATTGGTGATCAGGATGTCTGGGCAGATTGTGTTGAATGCTGAGGTAAAGTCTAGGAACAGGATCCTAGCATAGGAGGCAGGGCTGTCTAGATGCTCGGTGATGTATGCCATGCTGGCATTGATGGCGTCCTCTACAGATCTGTTTGCCCTATATGCAAATTGGAGCGGGTCTAAAAGGGCGTCCGTGGACTTCTTCAGGTGGGCCAGTACTAACCGCTCAAGGAGCTTCATGATGTTAGAGGTTAGGGCCACTGGTCGGAAGTTATTGTGCTCGGTACTGCCTGTTTTTTTGGGGACTGGTACAATTTTAGATCTCTTAAAGCAGGAGGGGACTGTACCATCCGATAAGGACTGCTTAAATAAGGAGGTGAGCACAGGTGCTAGCTGGTCGGCACAGGATCGCAGGCAGATAGACGATACTTCGTCCGGGCCAGAGGATTTTCTTGGGTCTAGCTTACGGAGGTGCCGGAGTACCTCTGATTCCAGAACAGAGACAGGAGCCAGGGGGACCAGTTCCCCAGAGGGGGGGGGGGGGTCGCCAAAGTCGATGCTGTGTGGCCCACGGGCTGGTTGGGATGCTGCTCGAATCTGCAGTAGAACTCGTTGAGCTCTTCCACCAGTCGAGGGCTCGGGGGTGCCGTTTGGGGTGCTGGTTTGAAGTTCGTGGCTGCTCTCAGGCCCTTCCATACGTCCCGTGTATTTGAGGACTGTAGGCAGAGTCTCAGCTTTTCGGCGTAGGCCCTCTTTGCAGATCGCAGTTCTCTTTTCAAGGCGAGCCTGGCCTCTCTGAATTTCTTTGGGGAGCCAGACCTGTGCGCTTCCTGCATTTTCGGAGTCGGCGAAGCTTGTTATTGAACCAAGGCTTGTTGTTGGGGTAGACTCTGAAGGACTTGGTTGGGATACATGCTTCTTCGCAGAAGCTAATGTAGGAGGTGACATTCTCGGCCCATTCATCAAGGGTCGATGCCTCCAGAGTCGTCCAGTCGGTGGTTTCAAAGCACGCTTGGAGCTCCAGTTTAGCCTCTGCTGTCCATTTTTTTGTGGTTTTGACGGTGGAATTTGAGGTCTCCAGGAGCCTCCTGTAGGTGGGGATCAGGTGTATTGTGTTGTGGTCGGAGTTCCTCAGGGGGCACCTTGGGTTGCCTTGTAGGCATTCTTATGGACCGTGTAGCAGTGGTCCAGGGTGTTACTGTTTCTGGTAGGGCAGGTGATGTGTTGCTTGTAGCGGGGCAACTCGTGCCGAAGGTTCGCCTTATTGAAATCGCCCAGGATGATGAACAGGGCCTCTGGGAGCGCTGTCCATTCATCACCACACCATACAGACTCTATATAACAGAGGGCTGTCCATTCATCACCACACTGTACAGACTCTATATAACAGAGGGCTGTCCATTCATCACCACACCATACAGACTCTATATAACAGAGGGCTGTCCATTCATCACCACACTATACAGACTCTATATAACAGCACTGTATATTCAGCACCACACCATACAGACTCTATATAACAGAGCGCTGTCCATTCATCTCCACACTGTACAGGCTCTATATCAGTGCTTTTCAACCTGTGGTACGCGTACCACCGGTGGTACTTTGCTGTTGGCCAGGTGGTACAAACCAGATTTGCCTGCCACTTTATTTGACCACCTGCCACTTGTCCTGGTCCTGTCCTGCTTCCACAAAGTTTGGCTCCCCCTCCCTCTCTCCTAGCTGTGCTGCTCTGCGGCATACTTCAGACCTCAGATCAGTTGGGAAGAGACAGTCCGGCAAACGGTGCAATGATGTATCCTGGGGGTACTTACCTTGGGGAGGGGGAGGCCTTTGGATCCTAAAGAGACTTCCCCCTTCCTCCTCATTAGAGGGGATCAAGCACTGGGAGCCCAAGTTCTCCTTGTTGGTGTGTGCGCACGCACAGTAGCTGCTCCCCGTTCAGGCTCCAGCAGAAACATCTAAGCCTGATTGCGTCCAATCTACTGCCCAGGTACATTGGTGGTACTTGAAAATGTGCAGGCGATAAAAGTGTTACAGTTAGTGAAAAGGATGAAAAGCCCTGCTCTATATAACAGAGCGCTGTCCATTCAGCACCACACCATACAGACTCTATATAACAGCACTGTCCATTCATCACCACACCATACAGACTCTTTATAACAGAGCACTGTCCATTCAGCACCACACCATACAGACTCTTTATAACAGAGCGCTGTCCATTCAGCACCACACCGTACAGACTCTATATAACAGCACTGTCCATTCAGCACCACACCATACAGACTCTATATAACAGAGCACTGTCCATTCATCACCACACCGTACAGACTCGTTATAACAGCACTGTCCATTCAGCACCACACCATACAGACTGTATATAACAGCACTGTCCATTCAGCACCACACCATACAGACTCTATATAACAGAGCACTGTCCATTCAGCACCACACCATACAGACTCTTTATAACAGAGCGCTGTCCATTCAGCACCACACCGTACAGACTCTATATAACAGCACTGTCCATTCAGCACCACACCATACAGACTCTATATAACAGAGCACTGTCCATTCATCACCACACCGTACAGACTCTATATAACAGCACTGTCCATTCAGCACCACACCATACAGACTGTATATAACAGCACTGTCCATTCAGCACCACACCATACAGACTCTATATAACAGAGCACTGTCCATTCATCACCACACCATACAGACTCTATATAACAGAGCGCTGTCCATTCAGCACCACACCATACAGACTCTATATAACAGAGCACTGTCCATTCATCACCACACCATACAGACTCTATATAACAGAGCGCTGTCCATTCAGCACCACACCATACAGACTCTATATAACAGAGCGCTGTCCATTCATCACCACACCGTACAGACTCTATATAACAGAGCACTGTCCATTCATCACCACACCATACAGACTCTACATAACAGAGCGCTGTCCATTCATCACCACACTGTACAGACTCTATATAACAGAGCGCTGTCCATTCATCACCACACCGTACAGGATCTATATAACAGAGCGCTGTCCATTCATCACCACACCATACAGACTCTATATAACAGAGCACTGTCCATTCATCACCACACCATACAGACTCTATATAACAGCACTGTCCATTCAGCACCACACCATACAGACTGTATATAACAGCACTGTCCATTCAGCACCACACCATACAGACTCTATATAACAGAGCACTGTCCATTCATCACCACACCATACAGACTCTATATAACAGAGCGCTGTCCATTCAGCACCACACCATACAGACTCTATATAACAGAGCACTGTCCATTCATCACCACACCATACAGACTCTATATAACAGAGCGCTGTCCATTCAGCACCACACCATACAGACTCTATATAACAGAGCGCTGTCCATTCATCACCACACCGTACAGACTCTATATAACAGAGCACTGTCCATTCATCACCACACCATACAGACTCTACATAACAGAGCGCTGTCCATTCATCACCACACTGTACAGACTCTATATAACAGTGCGCTGTCCATTCATCACCACACCGTACAGGATCTATATAACAGAGCGCTGTCCATTCATCACCACACCATACAGACTCTATATAACAGAGCACTGTCCATTCATCACCACACCGTACAGGATCTATATAACAGAGCGCTGTCCATTCATCACCACACCATACAGACTCTATATAACAGAGCACTGTCCATTCATCACCACACCATACAGACTCTATATAACAGCACTGTCCATTCAGCACCACACCATACAGACTGTATATAACAGCACTGTCCATTCAGCACCACACCATACAGACTCTATATAACAGAGCACGGTCCATTCATCACCACACCGTACAGGATCTATATAACAGAGCACTGTCCATTCATCACCACACCATACAGACTCTATATAACAGAGCGCTGTCCATTCAGCACCACACCATACAGACTCTATATAACAGAGCACTGTCCATTCATCACCACACCATACAGACTCTATATAACAGAGCGCTGTCCATTCATCACCACACCGTACAGACTCTATATAACAGAGCACTGTCCATTCATCACCACACCATACAGACTCTACATAACAGAGCGCTGTCCATTCATCACCACACTGTACAGACTCTATATAACAGAGCGCTGTCCATTCATCACCACACCGTACAGGATCTATATAACAGAGCGCTGTCCATTCATCACCACACCATACAGACTCTATATAACAGAGCACTGTCCATTCATCACCACACCATACAGACTCTATATAACAGAGCACTGTCCATTCATCACCACACCATACAGACTCTATATAACAGAGCGCTGTCCATTCATCACCACACCATACAGACTCTATATAACAGCACTGTCCATTCATCACCACACAGTACAGACTCTATATAACAGAGCACTGTCCATTCATCACCACACCATACAGACTCTATATAACAGAGCACTGTCCATTCATCACCACACCATACAGACTGTATATAACAGAGCGCTGTCCATTCAGCACCACACCATACAGATTCTATATAACAGCACTGTCCATTCAGCACCACACCATACAGACTCTATATAACAGAGCGCTGTCCATTCATCACCACACCATACAGATTCTATATAACAGAGCACTGTCCATTCATCACCACACCATACAGACTCTATATAACAGAGCACTGTCCATTCATCACCACACCATACAGACTGTATATAACAGAGCACTGTCCATTCATCACCACACAATACAGACTGTATATAACAGAGCACTGTCCATTCATCACCACACCATACAGACTTTATACCTGACCCTCCGTAGATTATATAAACCTATAACACAGCCAAACTTAACTAAAGGATAAAACATATCCTCTAGCTCCCAGGATTGTAACATGGTACACATACCCCAGGGAGTACTTGGGGGAGGTTCAGGGGTACTTAAATTTGTCATAATCAATCCTTCACAGTAAGTTTGGATATTTAAAAACAAAATTGTGCATTAACAACCCTGAATAACTGTTTATAGTCAATTAATAGCATCAAGGAATGTTTGAAAAGCACTTATATGCAGTTGTGGTGAACTTCTAATAAATGTATATATACATGAAGGGGTACTTGAGATAATGTTACCCACAATTGGGGGTATTTGGTTATTGATAAAGGAGTAAAATGCAATAATAATGCTGAGAAATGCTGATCTAGATTGTAAGCTCACAAGGGCAGGGCCTTCCCTTTAAGGTTTCTATTTTCTGGGATACAAATTCTGTGAAATGTACCTGTATTCAGGGTTGTTCATATTATACATAAACCTAAGATTGTAAGCTCGGAAGGGCAGAGCTTTCTTACCCTTTTGTGTCTTGAAATGTGTTACACATTTATTCATGTTACTTTTGCCACTGCAATTACCAATTCTGTATTTTGTCACAATTTTGTATTTTGTTTATTGGTGTATACCATTGTCTGTATTATTTTCTATGCTGTGTTTGTTTCCTTACTTGTACAGTGCCATGGAATATGTTGGCACTTTATAAATCAATCATAATAAACTACTATGCATGTATTTGTACTTGTATTGCTGGACGTTCCATTTGTATTGCACACAAACTACAGTATATATGTATTTATGGCCCTAGCTATTGTCTGTTGTGTACACTGTACAGCACCTTGGCAAATGCTGATGCTATATAATAAAACTAATAATATATATTAATAATAATAATAAAAAAGAAAGTTGTGATGACAGTGCCACGGAACATGTCTGTGCTTTATAAATCAATAATAATAATAAATAGCTATAATTAAGCGACTGGCTTATCACCTAGTACTATGCAATTATGCCTTATGTGACATCTTCAGTAATGACAACACGTTGACATTATAATCCTACATTAAACCCCGGCATTCAAATAAATGTGAGGATGTGTCTTGCATACCCTGCATTATATACTTGAGTATAACTCTAGAAATGTAGGTTTGTTTCACTTCACAAAAGTATAGGGGTCGACTTATACACGAGTCACAGGCAACACTAAGCACACTGAGTAATGTGTGTACTAATAGTGACATTCCCATTTTCTGCAATTTACTCTGTGGTAACTGATACTTTGAGGCAAGGAAATACCAAGAAAACACAGGTCTGAAAGTCCTGATCACAACAATTAACAGGGAAAGGGACTGGGAGAAATACTGGGCTGCAGGGAAGGAAGTGAATCATTGCTGTACTTGGGGGTCTGGAGAAGTTATTGGCTGCACTTAAGGGACAGGAGGGGTTAATGTCTGCAATACTGTATGCAGTGCAGTCATTAAGCCCTGCTCAGCCCCAAGTTCAGCCACTAACTTTGCTGGATAGACTTATGCTTGAGTCAATAAAAAGTTGCAGCTTAAAAGGTTTAAATAATGGAGTCGATTTATAAATGAGGTTGGCTTGTATTCGAGTATACTGTATACGGTAAATGTATATTATGAAACTTTGGGAGAATTGAAAGTCAACCTGAGATGAAAATAAACGGATGAGCAAAACAATTATATTTATCCTCCTACACCTAAAAAATGACCTTTTTCCCTATATTTAAACATTTACAAAGTAGGATGAATGTTTTATGGTCTCTAATTTAGTAGTAACCAATTAAGTGTCCCAGAGTTAGAAAAAGGTCAATAGTTCGTGTATTTTATCTCTCCCTGCCCTTTAGAAGTTGTATCCTGCCAGGAAAACGTTTATGACTGTAATTAGCTATATTCCTGGCAAGGTACCGACAAGACAGAGGCTGTCACTTCCATGCCTAGAACTTAACTCTTTCAGGCAGGAAAATAAAACAAGTAAAACAGCCTGGTTACTAATATGTTTTGTACTGTACATACAAATGTTTATCTCATCATGTCACATATCGCCTGGTGTACACTTTAACCACTTCACCCCAAAGGGGTTTTCACCCTAATGGACAAGAGTTATTTTCACCTTTCAGTGCTCATCCCTTTCATTTGCCAATAGCTTAATCACTACTAATCACATTGAAATGATCTATATCTTGTTTTTTTCACCACCAATTGGGCTTTTTGGGGTTGACATTTGTTTTCAGTAATTACTTAATTTTCTATGCATTTTAAAGGGAAAAACAAGGAAAAATTGAAAAAATACACTACTTCTCCATTTTCATCCCCTATAGTTTTAATATAAACACTGCTACTGTGCATAAAACCCACACATTTTATCTGCTTATTTGTGCAGGTTATCACAAGATTATAATTATGTCCCTAGTACAAAGTATAGTGACAATATATTATGTGGAAATAAAAGTGTATTTTTTCTATGGTTTTTTTTCACTATTTTGTTGTGCACGCGCGCAGGAATGCACGTGCACATGCGGGAGTGCGCACATGCACACGCACGGCGGCGGCAGCACTGTTTGACTTATAAAAATGTCCTGGAGCCGTTAAAAGGCTCTAGCAGGACGTTTTTATAAGTCAGCTTGTCATTAACTGGTTAAGTTTATTCACTGTAAATGATTTGCTATGTTCATGCTCCTTTTTCCTAATTGTTATGGAACTCTCTGTCACACCATGCCCCCACCGCCTCAGTGTTTGCTGGGACATGTAGTTCCACATCACAGCAGGAATCCGAAAGTCGCTCTACACGTCTATAATGTGTGCTCTGAGCCTGTAACGTGATAGCGCTGTACGGTACCTCCATGCAACTCTCTCTCCTCTTAATGAATTACTAATGAGCTGAAATTGGACAGCAGGCTTAATTAAAGTGTAGTGGCAATGTGTTTACCACATTGTAATTGAACTCATTAGGGCTGAGCCTCCGTCTCTTTTTTCCCCTCCTTTTCTGAGGCAAATTAGCTCGGTAAATGTGTACCAACAAAGGAAATATTGCAAATCAATGTGTTACATGAAGAGCGCACTTCAGGGAAATGCTCCGTTATTGGCTGTGATCTGGAGCTGCGGTAACCCAGGGCCACGCTGCTGGGCCTGATGCCGGGCCTGGGACTACCCAAGATGGCTTCACTGGCCTGCCTATAAGCCACTAACCACCCAGAGAGCTTATTATCTTAGGCAAGTGGACCGGTCATGTGCAGATGCCTGGAGATAATTATATCATCATTATGCTCTAGTATCTGTTATGGTTCAATACAAAATGGACAGAAACAAAAAGTGTAGCACGGTGGTGTAGTGGTTAGCGTGCTTGCCTTGCAGCGCTGGGTCCCCAGTTCAACTTCCAGCCAGGCCACTATCTATGCAGAGTATGTGTGTTCTCTCCGAGTCTGCGTGGGTTTCCTCCGGGCACTCCAGATAAGATAACTGGCTTTCTCCTACAAAATAAAAAATGTCCCTAGACTACGATACATACACTACACGATACATACATAGACATAGGACTATTGGTAGGGATCAGATTGTGAGCCCTTCTGAGGGACAGTGACAAGACAATATACTCTGTGCAGGGGTTCAGAAGAAGTCAGCACTATATAAATACTGAATAATAATAATAAAGTAGAAAGAAAAATTTAACACACACACTGTTCTATATGACTGTCTATCTACCTCCCTACCTTTGTGCCTGATTACTTACTTGTCTACTTTGTGGCTGGATAGTGTTATGGTTAAGGGCTCTGCCTCTGACACGGGAGACCAGGGTCCGAATCTCAGCTCTGCCTGTTCAGTAAGCCAGCACCTATTCAGCAGGAGACCTTAGGCAAGTCTCCCTAACACTGCTACTGCCTATAGGGCGCGTCCTAGTGGCTGCAGCTCTGGCGCTTTGAGTCTGTCAGGAGAAAAGCGCGATATAAGTGTTTGTCTTTGTCTTTTTTACTTTAAGGTGCTCACTAATGGTACAATTTTTTCATCTGATGCGATCTTTTGACACAATTTTTATCATTGAATTGTACAGAAAACGGCACAGCGTGTGGCAAACATCAATGTATAACTATTCTATGGTCGATTGGAACAGAAAATTACATCAATCTGAATGTTGGACTTTACAACCAACTCAAAAGAGAGAAAATGCCCTAATCAACTCATTTATGGGAGCAATCGATAATTACCTTCTGATTACTTTTGATGGTAAAAATGATGTTGAAAGATTGCATCTGATGAAAAAAATGTTTACGTCAATCAACGCCTTTATACTCATCTATTCACCTCAAATTCCACATATTTTAGAAAGAAAAAAATAAACAAAAACTAACTAAGAGGGAGAGAAAGCGATTTAGACACACATACACATTATTTTTTATTTACATATATTTCATAGTTCTGTACATAGTACAAAACAAATATTGGGGAACATATATACATGAGAAGTTAAAGACACTTTACAATCATGACATCACAGCAATATAAGTACAAATACATACATAGTTAATGTGTGGTTTGAGATATCACTATAATTGGTACAGGTTAATATGGTAAATAATATATACCAAAATAAGAAACAATAGGAGGAGGTCCCTGCCCTTGCAATCTAGAGGGTAGTGATGTGGAAACAATAGGGAAGGAGATAAAGGGGTTAGTAGGCAGGGAACCACCACTGCTACTTATAGCAACTTATAGGCTTGTCTGAAAAGGTGTGTTTTTAGAGGCATATATATATATATATATATATATATATATATATATATATATATATATATATATATATATATATAGCGATATCTATATATACATATCCAACATACTGTTGTTCAGAGCACAAGACAGTAAGGGGGACTATAAATACCTAAGTATTTCACACACAGTACAACTGAACATCTAGGGGAGTAGGTTTATCAAATGTGTGATAAATGATTAATTTTTCTGTGCTATTTTGGGGAATTGTAGGCAATCTTTGCATTCCTACGTAATTTCATTTCTAATCCAGCAACAAGTATGACATATGTATGGACATCAATTCACAAATATAGCATGAAAAAAATCCAGGGGTACAGATACATGTTTATTGTGAGCATATATTATCTATAATAAGTTAAAGAAGAGAGAGAGAGATCTTTATTTTTTTTTCTATATTAAGTGCAGGTATAGTTAAGTAAGTATTTTGTGCAGGTATAGGTAAGTAAGTATTTTGTGCAGGTATAGGTAAGTAAGTATTTTGTGCAGGTATAGGTAAGTAAGTATTTTGTGCAGGTATAGGTAAGTAAGTATTTTGTGCAGGTATAGGTAATTAAGTATTTTGTGCAGGTATAGGTAAGTAAGTATTTTGTGCAGGTATAGGTAAGTAAGTATTTTGTGCAGGTATAGGTAAGTAAGTATTTTGTGCAGGTATAGGTAAGTAAGTATTTTGTGCAGGTATAGGTTAGTAAGTATTTTGTGCAGGTATAGGTAAGTAAGTATTTTGTGCAGGTATAGGTAAGTAAGTATTTTGTGCAGGTATAGGTAAGTAAGTATTTTGTGCAGGTATAGGTAAGTAAGTAAATGGTATAGATTAGTATAAGATACATAAGTAATCTGATGAGAGGATAGCTGAGAAAGCAGGGGGGGGGGGGTGATCTTTAATTCTTTTATAATTAGGATATTTAGGAGAAAAGGTGATAACATTGGTATAAAGATGGAAGTTAACTGATGAACAAAGGGGGGAGTGCGAAAGAAAGAGAGAGAGAAAGACTCCTCTTTATATTACTTATGTTTCATGCATATATAGGATATGAGGTTAATAGTGGAGTGATAGGTACATAAATAAATTGATAAAGGAAGAGGGGAGGGGGCAGAGAATGTATAATCTTACTACATTATATATATATATATATATATATATATATATATATATACACAGAGAGAGAGAGAGAGAGAGAGAGAGAGAGAGAGAGAGATCTCTGTTATATTGTCATGATGAACAGATTCAGAAGTCTAGATCTCGCCATCCCTCTATATAAAGATTGAACCCCATTTAGGGAAGGTTGTGCCTGAACCCTAAGCTTCCCCCTTTGCTTATTTGGGACTGAGCATTTGCACACGTGGAACCAGGCGTTCTCCGCTTCAGTCCAGCTCCCCAGAGGGCTCCGACAATAAGAGAAACATGAAGAGATAAATAGGAGAAGATGGACATGTCTTGTTTGCAGTTGGGCCAGCAGCTGTGGGTGGGGTGTGTGAGACTCCGGCTGTGAAAGTGGAGGCATAGCTTGTGATAGGGTAATGGATTGCACAGCTCTGCTTGACTGACGGTAGGCGGTGAAGACTCGCAACATCTCTTTCGAGGGAAGTGACTGGACTGGGGGATTACAGCGTGCAGACAGAGAGTGACACCAATGGGACGACGAGGGCTGACGGTGTGACAGCCTGCATCAGGATCTGATGAGTGCTGGGCAGGCACAGTGCACCTCCTCTCCCTTCTGATACAGGTACAGTAACACCAGTGGGCTGCCTCTCTCTCTCCCTCCCCGTGGCTTCGGGGCCACTTACTCACTCACTGGACCGCCTGCTCAGGCTGTGTCAGCGATTCTAATTGCCAAGATTGATCTCTGCTATTTACACGAGTGGTTTTAATTGAAGGCTGGATTGTATCGCAGCTCGGCCCCCTGACCGGGCAGATTGAGGTAATTGTGGCTAATTTGCTTCGCCAAAAAGATTAATCGCTCAGGCTGGCCCGATTTGATTAAGTCAATTAATCTCTGATTACAGTGCTCAAGTGTCATTTGGCACAAGCCGGCCAGCTCAGGTGCTCGTCGTTCGCTGGAGAGGGCAGCGATTGCTGAGAGCTGCCGTTGTGAATAGGCTTCGCGGAGCCTGGCTCTCCCAGCGATGTCTCCGTAGAAGTTGCAATGTGTTTCCCACTACCAAATTCTTTGCTGAAGTTTAGTGGATAGCATCGAGCAAACAATAGGACTTTTGATTTGCTGTTGATTGGAATTTTTAAGCTTTAAGCTAGCCATACGCTTGGCAATGTTTTTAACTGATCAGACATTGAAATAAATAGACCCATCAATTATATATATATATAAAAATGGATTTCAATCTACGGCCTCAACTGACTGATTTTGACCCCAAAAAAAATCATCAAAGCTCGATTGGGTAGAGCCGGTCCTTTTTATTGATCGCAGGGGCTAGCTTTGTATAGAGCTAGCGGTGGAGGTAGTTTAGACAACTTTTTTACACATTTCTGTGGGAAACAGATTGAATTAGGAGGTGATGGTATATTAATTGATCGCTTCTCCTAATCAATTTCTTAGGGGTCGATCCATTGTTTGTGGGGCCCAGGGCATGTTGCACAGTGTATGGTCAGCATTAGTGTTTCTTACAGTTTGCAGTTTTGCAATAATTTTGTTTTACTTTTTTCTTTTATTGTTTCTGTCCATCAGTCTCTATCTCCCCCCCCCCCCCCATATACTTGTATCTCTCCTTCTCTCTATTTACCCATAAGTCTCTCCCTTTCTCGCCTCTCTCTCACCTCACCTGTGTATTTCTCTTACTCTTTCTCTCTTTTTACCTATCAGTGTCTCTCTCTCTCTCTTTTGTATTTATATGCATTACAGTTCAGATTCAATAAAGTACATGTACCTACATTTTTAGCTATACCTTATCCAATCACTCCATACTGTAGGCAATTAATATCAAATATACTATTGTTGATTCTGCTCTTTAAAAAAGCCATTGCCTGCCTGGCTGTGGTGGTGCCGACTCTTTACCCCAATACCATTCTAGATGATGACCGAGAACGAAAAATGCAGATCAAGTGCTCCGATATCACTGGCTACACGTTTGCCCCATATACATTGCTGGGGTTATCCAACTCCAGGCCAGGGCCTACCTGTGCCAGCGATAGGGATGGACAGAGCCATTTTACCCTGCGAACCACACCTGACTCCAGTCACTCCCATTGGTTAATCACAGTCATAGTAAGTCTGCGTGGTTATCCCACAACTGAAGGACTGAATTGTGACACTTCTAACTGCATGAAAGTCTAAAGATCAGCTTGACAACCAAGCAAATAACAATTTGTAAAAATTACAGCAATCTATTTATTTTCTTCGCACTTAAGGTATCCTCACAGTCTATACATTTTAGCACAGTGTGTTGTTATTCATTAAACCCAACGCAGTATTTATATCAAAGTACGTTGTCCGTGTAGAGGGCAATCACCTATAGACTTTGAATGACTGTACACATTTTTTTTTGTATTTTATAGACCTTGTATCTTTGTATGTTGTCACTTTGAAAACAATAAGGGAATCCCTATTAAGGTATGGACACTGAGAACCACCAGGAATTCATGCAGTAGACTAAGGAAGGCTAACAATCTCTACTAAAACCATTGTTTAGTGGCAAGCAGTGTATAGAGTGTATAGTACTCTGCTCTGTCCTTTCAGCCCCATGCAGCCCTCTATGTAGCAGGCACACAGCACACTGCTATCAGCTGTCTGTTCACATTAGACTTTAAGCCGCAGTAGAGAGGAGGGATAAATAGTTAACTGTTCTTGGTAACGTTTTAGTTCTTCATGTCCTATACATACAAGTAGACTGCACTTCATTTGCAGCTTGAATATTTACTAGTGAGTTTCTTCTTATAATATGCAAAACCTCTTCCAGTGACATCATCAGAACTTGCCAACTATTAGATGATTATCTTGTCTCCCTTTAGATTGAGTCTACTGTAGGCATGTCCTATTCCTATCAAAGTCCCACTTTCTAAATGGAAATAACACCTACTGCAGGTTATATGTATTTGTACAATGAGAGGGCCAAATGTATGAGTACATATAATGACAGTGTTAGACGGTACTTACGTATGTGCTTTCTGCTGTAACATTGTCGTATGTAATGAAAATCAGTACAGAGTTCATGAAAGGGGAGATCTCTCAGTAGCGTGGCCTCTGCATCTATAAGTGTGGTTAACCCTTTAAGGCAATAAGAGAAGTGTGAAGGACTTCAAACCCTGAGGATTTGTTATATAATATTATATAGAACTATCTAATCGTCCTGTCACGTTACTATATCGGAAATAAACAGCATCAAATTTATTTAAATTTTTTGCAATGTACATTTTGTAAAATGTTTGTCTAAGTTAATTGAGCGGTAACGATATGATTTATTGTTGGTGGAGGGAGGAGGAGCAGACTAACCTATAAAATATATATAATGTAATAATATTTACAGACCCTGTTGAGAAAAAAAACAGTAAGCTTGAACATGATCGTACTTGTGATAAATTTAGGTTATTTGAGAAATTCTGTTCCAAAATCTGGATTCCTGGGTTGTATAAATTCAAACATATATATATATATATATATATATATATATATATATATATATATATATATATATTTATATATATATTTTTATATATATATATATTCCCATATCCGTGGTACATATAGATATAAACTTGAAATCTCACAAAGTTGAGACTACTTGTAACAAGTAGCAACTATGAGATGAATAGATGCACCTTTCCATAATATATCTAACACATGTAAATAATGTTGATGTTGAGAGACTGCAAAGCTCTTGACTTTTCACCCCTTTGAACTGGGGCACTTATGGACTAAGCCCCCGAACTGCCCACTGGCCTAGGGTGGTGGAGGGGAGCTCGTTTTAAAAGCCAAATGTAAGTACATTTGCAGAACTACCCCAGGAAAGTCTACTGTGGATTCAGAGCAGTCATTAGCAGTCAGCTTTAAGTGATTGTGAACAGTAAGTAAGGAACTCTCTTGATTGTAATACTCGCTGCAAAGCAATAATATCCCAGTAGGTGGTCATCAGCAATGATAGATGTGTGTTTATAATGTCAGCGTTAGATGAGCATTTGGAAAACAGTGTGGGCTTTTTCTTTCCCCCCTTCTCACTGCAATTCTCTGTAATTTCTTCAGGTGCGCAGCGCACCTATCAACACAACTCAAATAAATCCAATTTCTCCTCTTCCAGCTCTCAGACCAACTTGGTAATTAACTTGGTATTGTAGCATTCAGAGAACAAGCATCCGTCTTCTTAATTGTTACTTTGTCTGACTCTCATTTCCGGTTTTAAGTCTATTGCATTTCAATTATTAACTTTTTAATCTTTTTTTTTTTTAATCAAATCCCATTCTCAACTAAAAAAAATAAAATTAAAATTAAAAAAAGAAAACATCTCCCATGAACAATTTTAAACACTGTACATCCTTCAAACTTGGTAGGTTTAAATGGTGATTGGTGAATAATTTTATGTATTCTCATTATGGATCGCTTTTAAGATATACTGTACAGTACTTAGCAGCTTTTAAGTACAATTGGTGGGGATGGGGGAGGCTTTGATTGATTAATTCAGGAGTGCCAAAGCAAGTATTTGTAAGGAGTATTGGAAAAATCCAGTTAAAATTAAATAAAGGAGTGGGAATCGGCTCTTTCTGAGTGCTATATTTGAATAAGATGCATAAAGTAGATAGTATCCGTGAATATTAATGAACCTAAATTTTAAAGCAAGTTTCTGAAATGAAGGTGATGGGAAGTGTTTAGATGCCAGAGTCAGTCTTTCTTTTGTTACCAGTGACCAGGGGTTACGAAGAGTGACAGCCTACCCCTCCAGTGCTGTGTCTAAATGAGTCCCAGGCTATTCCAGATGGGACCATCGTCATTGCAAAACACTCAGCCTAGCAAAAAAAAAAAGACTCCACGCGCTGTTACAGTCGTAATACAATTAAAAGCACAATGAGGACAAGACAGCTAGGAGAATGATCCTGTTTGATCACTGGTTATGGTTAATGTCTTAGGAGAAACTTCTCAATAGGACAAATCTCTGAAGCTTTGGCTGTACAACTATTCTTTAGATGTCAAAGTCAGCCTATATTACCGTTTTTATTGCTAATATTATTATTTAGCACCAAATCTTTCGCAGTACTGTGTATATATGGTATATAATAGAACAAAGTACATAGATGTAGATGAAATAAAAACACCTTATAAAATATACACATGGTTTAAACATAAAAGTACACACATTGATGCCAGGATACAATAGGAGAGAGAACCCTGTCCGAATATCTATTGATATTCAAGCCTTCAATCTATTTATTTATATATCTATTTAGTTGCTTGAAATGTATCTGTCCTTATGTGAACCTTATTCCACAATGTAAACCGTATTCTTTCTGTAGGTTACGCTGGAAATTGTCACCTACACAGTTAGATTTTAAATGACGTATTAGGCCCCTCGATTTACCAAGCTTGTCATTTTCATGTAAAGGAAATATTAAAAAACTTGAAAGCTAAAGAAACGGTTATATGGCTTTATTTGTGTAAAAAAAAATGTGAAAAATTATGTTTTTATATTTTCAATATATTTTACAGAAATGCTGAATAGCAATTGGCATACAAAATAATTTTGATGCTTTCCCTGTTTTTGGCAAGCACTCATCTGTTTTGAAACAGGGTCTGGCTATTTTCCAGAATTATCTTTATTTGTGGATTAAACATTGATTAATCTCCTTTGTAACCTCTGAGTTATGCCTGTACAATAAATGATGTAACACAGAGGGAGAATATTGATAGGACAGAATATGTGACAAAACCCAAGATCTATCAATTAAGTCAGTGGCTGCCTGTTGTGCTTGCTGACCATACTACGGTAAATCTACACTGTAAATTGAAATAAATAAAGTAGGTCTTTATTTTCCTTTTTTTCTCTTCTGTGTGCGCATATAGGACAGTATTTTATTAAAAATGTAATAAGCCTTCATGTTTTTTTCTTCTGAGCAGACAATACAGGGGTTTATATTGATATCTGACTGTGATATAGATAGTTAATCAGTATTTTGATCATTCATAAGTCTTTCCAATTATTTCGAATTAAAGTAATTTAAAGAGGATAATTGATAACATTTAAATAACCAGACTTAAAAATATATTTTTTTAAAAAACAAATGTTAAATTCTAAATTCTGAAATAGTAGTCAGGAGATGTAGCTTCTTTTATGATGTATGATCTGGAAAAAAAATATTTTAAGGATGGATTTCCTAAAGAGATGATTGTTACTTTGGAAGGCATCAACCTTCGTGCCAAATTTATTTTTAAATGCTGCTTCAAATAAAAAAAAAAATTCAGGCAAGTTTATAAAGTGAAAAAAAAGAGTGCAAAAATGCCTGTGCTTAAATTTGCGCTCTTTGCATCTAGTCCTGCTGAATATTACCCATATTCTGCACAACTCTTCATGATATAAACCCTCATTTTTCTTTCTTTCCCAGTGGTAACAGGATAAAGTGGACGCTGTTTGGGAAGGGACGTGTCTTAATGTGTCCCCGATGACATCTTGCGGGTCATTTGTCACACTCCCGAGGCTATGAGACCAGATCATATGTTTTTTGTTGCCAATAAACTACGCCAGATTTATCAAATCAGCCCATTCCCATAGGCACCAGGGAGAGCTGATTTTGTTAGTTAACCTCAAGTGCTTCCACCTGGCTGTATAGTGTTGTGTGCCAACAGTTCAGCTATTTCTACTGCTCTGTGTTGTTAGACAAGTCTCTACAGCACTTTCAATAAAATCTATACAATAGCCCTGCTGCACTTCACCCTGTCTGCAGGAAGACATCCTCCATCTGATAAACCGCTCTGAAGGATTGCTGCATTGAAGATAACACTAGGAGTGAGATAGTCATATATTGCTACTGGTATGAACAGTAAGCACATGCAGCACAGTGTGTGTGTGTGTGTGTGTGTGTGTGTGTGTGTGTGTGTGTGTGTATGCATATATATATTATATATATATATATATATATATATATACATATATATGTGTGTGTGTAACTGTGTATATATATATGTGTGTGTAACTGTGTATATATATGTGTGTGTGTGTGTGTGTGTGTGTGTGTATGCATATATATATTATATATATATATATATATATATATATATATATATATATATATATATATATATATATATATATATATACATATATATGTGTGTGTGTAACTGTGTATATATATATGTGTGTGTAACTGTGTATATATGTGTGTGTGTGTGTGTGTGTGTGTGGTAATGTGGTGTGTGTGTGTGTGTGTGTGTGTGTGTGTGTGTGTGTGTGTGTGTGTGTGTGTGTGTGTGTTTATGCACATATTCAGTAGCTTTTTTACAGTATACTTCAAGTTAAGTTGCATGTAATATAACAAGTGAGCACATTTACAAGACTCATGTCCAATAGCAAAATTCCCTCCCATGCGTATCCTAACATGATTATATATAAAGGTGTGTGTGTGTGTTTATTAGAAGATTATAGGTTTTTTTAAGATGTGTATATTATAGTACACATGCATGAGATCCTTATTGTAAATTATTCCCAGGGCAAGAGAGGGTTAATTGAAGGCCGGTGACATCAGCTGGAGGTCCGGCCGGGCTGTAGCTGCGGAGAGGATGAGAAGCCTGCAGTTTGGGTGAAGCTGTATTGCCTGCTGGAGCTCAGATAGGGCTGTTGGAGGAGGAAGGAGATGTGTGTCACCCCCATAACCTGTCTGTCACTAATAGAGACGAGGTGCTGGAGGAAGGGAATTGATACCCACACCCATCTCACACCCACAAGATGCCCAGAGAGCCCCCTGTAGGCATTCTACTCTTCACTGCTAGCAGGTGGTTATCCCATAGATTTTTTTTACCTCTTACGTGCTTATTTTAAGTACCTGGCTGTAATTTTAACTAGTAGACCTATAGAAACATCACTGGCTGCATGGTAGTGGATTATTTTTTCACTATCTAACTACTGTTTTTAAGTTATTTTTGCCTCATATAAGTCTATCATTGTTAATGCAGGGTGTTATTATTTATTAATTTTTAATTCCTATTTTATGATAGTTGCTATTTTTTATAGGATTTTTTACGTTACTATTAATTATTATGATTATGCTGTTGTTATTGTTGTTCACTGTTCTTTGGTTTATTTTCATCCAAATTTAATTGAATGTTTTATTACAGTTTGCATTCTTAGTACATTATTATTATTATCATCAGCAAAAGTAGTCAAAGCTGCAAAAATAATGATGATAATAATACTAGTAATCCTTCCATTGATTTTTTTTGTATGTTTTTATGAACTTGTTGTTGTTGTTATTATTATTAAAAAAAGACAAACACTTATATAGCGCTTTTCTCCTGGTGGACTCAAAGCGCCAGAGCTGCCGCCACTAGGGCGCGCTCTATAGGCAGTAGCAGTGTTAGGGAGACTTGCCTAAGGTCTCCTGCTGAATAGGTGCTGGCTTACTGAACAGACAGAGCCGAGATTCGAACCCTGGTCTCCTGTGTCAGAGGCAGAGCCCTTAACCATTACACTATCCAGCCACTAGCTATTAGCAGCAGTAGTTGGGTTGGCAGAAGCTGTAATTGTAAATTCTAATAAAAAATAAATTACACACATTTTTACTATTGTTATTAATATTCATAATGTGAAAACCTTCACATACAGTAAGTGCTCACCCCTTTGGAATCAGACACCTCTTCAGGCGTTTACAGCCTTAAAAAAATTTTCAGTATTGTGATGACATATACACAAATTAAGAAAAAATAATCAAGGATGTGTTGCTTACATATATTTTTATAGTCAAATATTTGATACAACTCCCTTGGCTTCGATTGCAGGTTCAAGGGTGCAAGTCTTCAAGGGCAAGTCTCTACCAGCCTTATATATATGGATCCTGCTCATTTTGGCCCATTCCTCTATTCCATAAGCTTAAGTCTCCTGCACAAAAATTATAAATAAAAAAAAAATCTATCCATCTATCTATACACACACTTTTATTTTTTTTACAATGTGCCTTACTCCTCAGCACACTGTATTAGTATTAAAATTAGTAAAATTCGAATCATAAAAAGGTGTGCATGTGTGTCCAATTATTGGAACCACCTTAAACAAATAATGTATGTATTGATCCTGAAACAAGTTATTTTTATTTTTAATCTGCCTAATGTATTACATGTTATATAACTTTCCATCCTACAAAATGTGTATAATATAATTATTAAACAAAGTTTCCTTTTAGTCTCCTTTCCACACTTTGTACAAAAATAGCATTAATTTAATGTGTACTTACATATTGCTTTAAAAGTACTTGTAATATAAAAAGTAATCAGGAATATCCTTTCCAAGTGCAAAACTCCCTTGTATCAGCATACAAACATAATGATTTATAAGTTTGTGGGTTTTAAAAAAAAGTATTATTTTTATCTACAAAATGTATTGACATGATATATGAATCCCCCACCCCCACCCCATTCCTCCAACATAATGTTTGTAATATAAATATCATTTTTAAGCAAATGTTTCTTTCCTTTCCCTTCCAAAATTTGAACAAAAATGTAAAGTGCAAAAGTTCCATGTAATACATTAAGTAAACATATCCAAGTGCAAAACTCCCTTGCACTGGTATCCAAGAATATTTAAAAATGTTTTGTGTGTGACTGAATGGTAATATATATGCATATTATACCGCATAGGCATTACATATGCATGAGATTCTTCATGGAAATTCCCTGGGTAAGAGAGGGTTAATTGAAGGTTGGTGACGTCAGCTGGAGGTCCAGCTGGGCTGTAGATGCAGAGAGCAGGGGACGGCTTCAGATAAGGTGAAGCTGGATTGTCGGCTGGAGCTCAGAAAAGGCTGCAGGAGGACAGAGGTGTGTGTCTGTTACTAACAGAGGCAAGGACAGTGGATGAGGGGGAGCTGCTACCCACAGGCATCTCACCCACAAGATGCCCAGAGAGCTCCCCTGTAGGAGTTCTCTTTACTTCTAGCAGGTGGTTATCCCATAGCTTTCTTTACCTCTTATGTGTTAACTTTGTGTACCGGAGTATAATTGCAGACATCAGAATAATGGCTTTAATTCTCACTTTCCCCATAAAGTTTTTTTTTATTATTAGTATTAGTGCTGCTAATTGCGGGTTATAACTATTTGTTCATTTTCACTTATATTTATGTTATGTGCTATCTTTAGATACATTACTAATACGGTTCATTATTATTACAGTTGTTGTAGTTATTATTGCTGCTGGTGTACATTTTGTTTTGGTTTATTTTCAGATAAATGTAATTTTATTATTTCTATTTGTATTTTCTGTGCATTATTTTTTGCAGTAACAGTAGTAATATTAGCAACAAGAATAATAAAATTGTTAATCCCATCTAATTTTAATTAATATATTATTACGATTGAATGGACTTGCTATTATTATTATTGTTGTTATATTTATTATTATTAGCAGTGTATGATGGCAGAAATATTGTTATTATTAATAATAATAATGCTACTTTTTTGAGAATCGACAGGTACAATAATACTAAAAAAAATTATCATACACTAATATTTAGGTATACTAACATTCAGGTTAATCAACAAGGTCAGAATGACACACATAGGTGTCTGTATTGATACAAAGTAGTCGCTCAATTTGTGTTACCCTTGGACTATGGCAGCTTTCTACTGTAAAATATTATTTTTCCTAATCTCTACAACTGACTGCAGATCCAACTGTGGCTTTCGGTTTGGTAGCTAAATTCAAATTGAAACTTTGAATTCAAGTTTATTTCAACATAAATTAAAAAAAAACAAAAAAACACTATAACTAAAACAGAAAATATATACATATTTAGGTATTAATTTGGGGGAAACTCACATTAAAATATGCAGAATTAATTTAAACGCTTAAATACCATGGTAAAGCTACCAAAGTTGATTCAGACAAATGACCAATGCTATATAGCTCTGTCAAATTAGACATATATATATATATATATATATATATATATATATATATATATATATATATATTATTTTTTTAAAGAAATATGTATCCCCCAACTACACAGTGTGTGTGTAATATATTAGTAATGTACAGTAACTATTAAGCAAAAAGCTCCTTTGAGATTTCTTTCTAAAACCTGAATACAAATTCAATAGTATTCGTTACTGTACACATGCTATAAATTTACAGGTGTCATAATCAAGTTCACAACTCCACCCACCACTGTCCAAACTTGATATATATATATATATATATATATATATATATACATATATATATATATATATATATATATATATATATATATATATATATTGCATGGGACTCCTAGTAGAAATTCCCTGGGTAAAAGAGGGTTAATTGAAGGCTGGTGACAGTGGCTTGAGGTCCAGCTGGGCTGTAGATGTGAAAAGGATAAGGTAGGCTGCAGATAAGGTGAAACTGGGTTGTTGACTGGAGGTGGAAGGAGTTGGGCCACTCCAAAGCTTGTCTGTCACCATTAGCAACAAGGTGCTGGATGAAGGGAACTGCTACCCACAACCATCTCGCTCACAAGGTGCCATGTGAGCTCTATTGTAGGCATTGTACTCATTAGTGCTAGCAGGTTGTTATCCCATGAGGGGGGGGGGGGGGGGTCCTTCTCACTTTTGTTTATGAAGTTCTTAATTATATATATATATATGTATAATATATCGGATCAGTTCATTTTGGGGCGCGGCTCTGAATATCATTAATATCTGTTTGTTTATTTTTATTTTATGTTAGCTGTTCATTTTATATACTTTTTTTTTGCATCTTACTATTGATGATTATTATTTTTATGGTTGCTATAGTTGTTATTTCTTGTTATTATTAATATTTATTATTATTGTTATTGTTTGATTTACTTTTAGCCAGATATATTTTTTATACAATTTTACTGTATGTAATTTATATACGCTATTAATAGCCTTAATAGTAGTAATAATAACAAAAACATCAATAATGATGGCAGTGATAACAATGATAATTATTATAAAATGGTTAATTCCATTTATTTTTATTACTATATTTCTGTTGAATTATTATTAGCAGCTGCAGTGATGATAGCAGGAATATTGTTGTTGTCAGTGTTATTATTATTATCTTTAATGAAAGAAAAGCTACTTTTGAGGCTGTTCAGTTTCACCAATAATCAGGTACCCTAGCTGACATTTACACTATTATTCAGGTATCCTAATATTAAGTTATACTATTATTCAGGTGACCCAGCAAGGGCAGAAACACACATTGGTGTCTTTTAATGCAAAATAGCCTCTTTCTCATTTTTGTAACCCTTTTACTACAAATGGCAACTCTCCTCTAAAAGCAATAATTTTTCCTGATCTCTCCAACATTTGAGGTTTTTGGTTTGGTAGCTCAACTCAACTTGTTACTTTATTCCAAATTCAGGTTCATTTAAACATAAATGGAAAGGGAAGCTTCCACTCAAACCAAATCTGTTAGAATATTTATGCCAATATGGCAAAACTTACAAAACAACACGCAAAATGAAATACATATTTCTGCACCAATCTGCGAAATGATGAGCTGTTATGTTATAAACTGCATCAGTAAAATACAACCATTGAGAACATATAGGAAGAGTCAGCAGAGACAACTGTATACAGTATATATATGTATATATATATATATATGTGTGTATATATATATATATATATATATATATATATATATATATATATATATATATTATAAATTTATGTATATGTATATGTATGTAGATATATAGATATATATTCTCAAGTTTTCCTATGTTTCTCTACACTCCATTTTTATTTGGACTAAGATGATTTACTCTGAAATATTTTTTTATCAAAATCGTATTTTTTATAAGGCTGGATTCAGATTCAGACTTATTAAAAATCGCCTGCATTTTCTAAATGTGCGATAACACATTTGCCGCACAGGCAATTAAAGTCAATGGAAAATCACGCTTCTGCTAAAATTCGTTTGCGTTTTCACTCGCTTACAAAAAAAAGTATTTCTTGCAGCATAAGTACTTTATTATCTGTAGTAAATTAGAAGCCCGTGAAAAAAAATATAGAACACGAATAATCTATACGTATAGAAAAACGCAACCGAAAATCACAGGGATAAGTATGAATCTTCCCTGTATGTTGATTTTTTTGTGTCTATAAAGTGTATTTTATTATTAAATAACCTTCAATGCCTTTTCATACTGTAGTGTAGTGTAGTATAGAATTGACTTCTCTATTTTGATACATAAACTGCTACAATAAGCCTGGTTCAGCGAGGATCAGAAGGTCAGTGTGGAGGTTGCAAGTGAAAGGGGGTGTCGGTGAAATGCATTATTTCTCTCTGTGTGCTCTCACCACACAAGATCTGTCTCAGTCATGGCTGCCTCATCTCCTGTTTAATGAGAGCCGTTCTGGGTTACATGCAGTCTTACAGCACAAAGAGGTTAATTGTGTTTTAATTAATAGTTACATTATTGGCAACCTTGCTTTGTAAACAGAACACCCTGTAGCAAGGCATACATCACCTATTGTTTGCACATGCAAATGGTGTCCCAAGAACGCTTCTGCACAATTTGTTATTTTGTGCGTTATGATTGCACAATTAAGAAACACTTAAAATGGGCCATTTTTCTAATGACTGCACTCCATCACTACTGTGCGAGGGTAGCAGAAATAGTTAAGGCTTCAAACTGTGCTAAAATTTAGTCTAACAGAGGTTTTATCACTGTGTTCAAAAGCAACTTAATGGTGATTGGTCTTTGTAGCCCAATTGACAGTATAATACACTTATTCATAGTTTGCTTTGGTGTATGTTATATGAATGATTATGTTCCAAATGTTATAGAGTAATACAAAGTAATATTTAACATTAAGAGTCCTTTTTATTCGACTGCATGGTTATGATTTTGTTTCTAAGGGTCAATCAGCTTATTTTAAAAGAACTTGTCAACTTTTGAATCTCCTGGGATTTTTTTGAGTTCAATTCCTCAGGAAATAATATACTCTGACTTATAGGTTCCCCTATAAATCCCATAACATTTGGTTTATCTAAAATATTTATGTACGTTTAACTTTTCTTTCACATTGTTCATGTATTTTTTTTTCTTTCTGTAGGCAACTATCAGACCAAAGACCTTCCATCTGCTGACATCTCTGAAGATGGCCACTAGTCCACTAACAGTGGCTAACGACTTACTTTTGGCATCTACACCAACCACTTACCAACAAGATTCCAGAGTCAACCACCAGTCCGGCATGAAGCCTAACCAAGTCAGCCAAGTCATTCTTTATGGAATCCCTATTGTGTCTCTGGTCATTGACGGCCAGGAGAGACTGTGTCTTGCCCAAATTTCGAACACCCTATTAAAGAACTATAGCTACAATGAGATCCACAACAGACGAGTGGCTCTTGGCATTACATGTGTGCAGTGTACCCCAGTGCAGCTGGAAATACTGAGAAGGGCCGGAGCAATGCCTATTTCCTCAAGGAGATGTGGTATGATCACTAAGAGAGAAGCCGAGAGACTATGCAAGTCCTTCCTAGGAGAGAACAGGCCTCCAAAACTGCCGGATAACTTTGCGTTTGATGTCACTCATGAATGTGCATGGGGTTGCAGAGGAAGCTTTATCCCAGCAAGGTACAACAGCTCCCGGGCCAAGTGTATCAAATGCACTTACTGCAATATGTATTTCTCTCCCAATAAATTCATCTTTCACTCACATAGAACACCAGAAGCAAAATACACCCAGCCAGATGCTGCCAACTTCAACTCTTGGAGAAGACACCTAAAACTCACAGACAAGGTTTCTCCAGACGATATAATGTTTGCCTGGGAGGATGTGAAAGCCATGTTCAATGGTGGCAGCCGTAAGCGAGCTTTATCTCACGGGCACTGCCACAGTTTAAACTCTGTAAAGGCACCCAATGGTGCCTTGCCACATATTATTGGTCAAGAGCTTAGTCAGAAGAGACCACGGTTCGAAGAGGAGGAAGAAATGGATTCCACCAACATTGCAAGCAAGGCTCCAAGAAGTTACCCTGTTATTCCAGTGCCCAGCAAGGGGTTTGGAATGTTGCAAAAATTCCCAGCTAGTACCCTTTTTCCTAGTCCTTATACTTTCCCGGCCTTTGGCTTGTGTCAGAAAAAAGATGACAGTGACACCGTGAATGGCCAGAAGACCAGTGCTCTGTCAGGACTGTTCTGGCCTGGAAGGAAAGATGCGTTCTATCCCCCTTTTTGTATGTTCTGGCCACCGAGAACCCCTGGTGGTCTTTCGGTTCCCACGTACCTCCAACCTCAGCCGAGTGCCCTTACTTCACTCACAGACAACCCTACACTTAGACAAGCCTTTCTTGAGTTGGCTGACCAGAGCGACGGCAGCAGCCTCAGCACCACTGGAGACAACCTTTTTGAAACTGAGTGTTCCAGTTCTCCAGTGTCAACTGACATCAGGCCCTCCTCTGAAACGAGGACCAGCGTGTTGGATGTTCCCCCTTTCCCCATCCGGAAACAGAGCTACCACTCGGCCTTCAGGCCAGTAGTCAAGGACGCTGAAAGCATTGCCAAACTTCATGGCAACCTAGAGGACTTCTCTGGTGATCGGCACGTCTCACCGGGCACCAGCTGCAGTTACCAAAGTGACAGTTCAGACTCAGACGAAGAGCAGGATGTGGATGTGGAGACCAACAAGCAGCCTGACGAGGAAGAAGAGGAAAGTCTAAGCAGTCAGTTCCTACAGAGCCGAGGCCTGGCGGAGAGCAACGAGAAGTCATGCAAAGACAGGCCGCCTTTCTCCGGCTCCAGGAACGAGACCCAGGCAGAGAAAATGGAGAGTGTAGAACATCCTTCTTCCACCCCGAAAGACTCGAGCCCCCGTCATACATCACTGGAGGAGCCCTGCTACAAAGATGTAAATATCACCCCCCCCCCCAGGCTGCTAAGCTAATTATTAGTATTTAAATTCAGCTTTAGGCTGAATGGGTTATGTATGCATAATAAGATTGATAACTAGATGCCCTACAGAAATGAAATCTTCAATGTGTTTAGCTTTTTAACACAATGCCACAGAGAGCAAATGTTTAACATGCAAATAGGCCCCTCTCTTCTGGAAATGTGTGTACTCTATCCCACGTACATAGGCTACATTCCGTTTACTGTGGATACGTAGTGCGGAAAACAAACCTTCATAATGACAATAACACACAGTCCTAGAAGACTGGGGGTCTGTTATGAAGAGTGAATTTTGGCTTAGAGAAATATGTATATGGAAAGTACGGGTGGGGTTGTTGTTTTTTCAAAGATGTTAGCTTAATAAGATACCCTTGTCCATTTGTTTTGTCTTAATGTGCACGGTCAATTCTTTGCCGATAGTATATACAGTGCATTGTGTTTCTTATTGTAGACACAGAAAAGCAAAGAAGACAATGGCTGCTTACCCCAAAAAGAAGATTCTTATCCAGGTAATATTTCTGGAATGGTGATCCATGATATAGATCTTAAGTCATTCTCAAACAGCTTACAGTGGTTGGGTTTTGTCTGTAATTTAGTAATGTTCTTCAACTGTCCACTGAGTTAGTACTGAATTTGAGTATCTTACTTTAACCACTTTATCCACCACTACAGTATATCTACGTCCTCTGACTTCATCTAAGCCACTAGTCAGTAGATATATGTCTTGTAGCAGAAACAGTGCTGTGCATGATTGGGCTTGCTCCTGTGCACATTTCTGGAACTATCTGATGCAGCACTGATTGGTGAACGGGAATATATGTTTCCTGAGCTAATGAGATTGATTTTTACAATTAAAAATGCTTATATGTTCTCAGTTCATAGTGAAAAATACATTCTGTAGCATTATTTCAGAATTCAATATCTGCACCATAAATTGTGACAGGAACATAATCTAAGTTTTGTGATCAGCGGTAAGAATAGCCAAACACAAGTTGTGTTTTTTTTTTTATCTATAGTAGTACTTTTTATTTTTTGAACTGGAATTGGTAAAACTGAGAAATAATGTGTTTTTTCTATTTTTTTCCCTTGTTTTCCCATTAAAATTCGTAGAAAACAAAATTGTTTGAGGAAAAAATGGCATACAATGAAAGTCTAGTTTGTCTTGAAAAAAATATATAGATATTTCATTTCTGTGTCATAAGTAGGGATAAAGTTATTTCTGATTAAATGAGGACATAGCTAAACTGTCAAAACTGCTCTGGTCCATAAGTGGGAAACAAGGTCTGGATGCGGAGTGGTTATAGAAGTGCTTTAAACAAGTGGTGGGGCAGTGATTCATTAGTAAGCACTCTCGATGATCGACGTAGTAAATTCCCAACCTGATCACTACCGGCGAGGAGTTTGCATGTTCTCTCAGTGTTTCCATGGGTTTTTAGATTCCTTCCATATGCCAAAAGAAAGTTCTGGTACCCCCCAAAAGCCATTCACAAAACCGTATTTGCCCTTCACCATGCATAAACTAGTAATAATAACAAACATATTAGTAATAACAAACATGGCCCATACGCAATTAACTTTTTCTCCTAAGTTTTCTCCTAGGATAGAATTTTTCAACTGCTCTTTAAAATAACTTTTCAGTACTTTATCATTTGAAAAGTATCAAAAACAAGGTGAAAAAGTAATGTAAAAAATGATTTGGAGTATTGTCTTGCTTGCTGGTGGCCTAAAAGGCATTACATTGCCCAGGTATGAAAATTACACCTAGGAGAAAACTCAGGAGAAAAAGTAAATTGATGTGGACCAATGTAGGTTAGCTTATTGGCTTGATTGCTGGCTGTTTTTTGTTATTTATGCTTCACCTGCAATGTTGGTGGACTAGGCCTTTCAAAATGTAAAACATAAATAAAGATTTAAATAAAACATAAAAAAACTTTCCGTAGTTGAACTGACCACTCCCTAACAATAGCAGCAGACTATGGTGGATCTAAAAATTGATGCAAACCCCCCCTCCCCCCCTCTAGGAGTCAGTGATGTTAAATGCCTAACTGTAAAACGCTGCAAGGACCGTGAGGTGCTCGATAAATGTGTAAATGATAAAGTAACCTTTTAAAGTAGGATTCGACTTACAAAGCTATCAATGTACGTAGTTAAGGATAAGCAAGATCATACACAGCTGAAGAGCACATAAAAGGTACGTAGTTAAGGATAAGCAAGATCATACACAGCTGAAGAGCACATAAAATCTACGTAGTTAAGGATAAGCAAGATCATACACAGCTGAAGAGCACATAAAAGGTACGTAGTTAAGGATAAGCAAGATCATACACAGCTGAAGAGCACATAAAAGGTACGTAGTTAAGGATCAGCAAGATCATACACAGCTGAAGAGCACATAAAAGGTACGTAGTTAAGGATCAGCAAGATCATACACAGCTGAAGAGCACAAAAAATGTACGTAGGTAAGGATAAGTAATATTTATACTAAAATAGCAATTTATACTAAAATAGCACTTAGAACTAGGATGGAGCCTTACGCATACAAGGGGAAGAGGTTGAGAACTATGAGTAGACTGTAGACAAAGAAGCAGTATTTACTTCTCTTGAAAATACCTCTCATACACTTGTATGGGGACAGTCACCTGGGAGATATTGGGACTCAGTCCCTGGGATGACAGCTTGGGGTCAAGTTTGTACAGACCCCTCCCTAGCCTCTAGGCTTGCAACACATTTTGATGTTATGTGTGTGTGTTTGGGGGGGGGGAGCAGGGGCGATGGTGTTGATCCCCAAGATGGATAGACGGATCGTTTGCCAACATGCTAAGAGGGATTAAGTGCCACTGTACACTCACTAGTTTCTTGCCAGAGACGGCCTCAACTGGCCTACTCAGCCAAAAACCATCCAGTGTGTGTACGAAGCTTTACTCACTTACTCTATCCCCTGCGTACATGCATAATGGGCGGCGGAACTAGCTGCTGGTAGAATATCAGTAAAATTACCGATATTCTACTGTTCTGCAGTGGTAATTCCATTTATTTTACCAATATTTTACAATCGCTAAATCTAACCCTATTTTTACACAAGCCTTCCCTCTACCTACACTTCACCAATTCCCCCCCACACACACACCAATGCTTAACCCTCACCAACCCCCCTCATAATGCCTAACTCTAACTGATGCCCCCACTGATGCCTAACACTGACCACCAATGTAGATGAAAAATATCGGGCACCATGGAAGATAGAGCGGCCTCATCGGGGCCCATGTTATTATTGCCAATTTAGGGAAATTTGTGCAACCATGGTTTTCTATAAAATAGCGCATAATGGAAGCTGCCGCTACAAATAGGGGGGGCACGATGCTATGAAGTTGCCCAAATTTCCCTTAATTGCTAATATCAACATGGGCATCTACGGGGCACCCAAACCTCTGTAGCAAATTTTCACCCTATTCCCATCTACCTGTCTGTCTGACTAACCATCCATCCCTGTGCATGTGTGGTGACTGTGTGTATGTGTGTGGTCATTCTGTGTGTGTATCTATGTTTGTGGTAATTTTGTGTTTGGGTGAGGTGTGTGTGTGTGTGTGTTAACTGATGTGTGTGTATGTGTGTGGTAGGTGTGTGTGTGTATGTGTGTGGTAACTATGTGTGTGTGTGTGTGTGTGTGTGTGTGTGGTAAGTGTGTGTGTGTGTGTGTGTGTGTATGTGTGTGGTAAGTGTGTGTGTTTGTGTGTGGTAACTATGTGTGTGTGTGTGTGTGTGTGTGGTAAGTGTGTGTGTGTGTGTGTCTGGTAACTGTGTGTGTGTGTCTGGTAACTATGTGTGTGTGTGTGTGTGTGTGTGTGGTAAGTGTGTGGTAAGTGTTTGTGTGTATGTGTGTGGTAACTATGTGTGTGTGTGGTAAATGTGTGGTAAGTGTGTGTGTGTGTGTGTGTGTGTGTGTGTGTGTGTGTGTGTGTGTATGTGTGTGGTAAACGTGTGTGTGGTAAGTGTGTGTGTGTGCCTGGTAAGTGTGTGTGTGTGCCTGGTAACTGTGTGTGTGTGTGTGTGTGTGTGTGTGTGTGTGTGTGTGTGTGTGTGTGTGTGTGTGTGTGTGTGTGTGTGTGTGTGTGTGTGTGTGTGTGTGTGTGTGTGTGTGTGTGTGTGTGGTAACTAATGTGTGTGTGTGTGTGTGGTAACTGTGTGTGTGTATGTGTGTGGTAACTGTGTGTGTGTGTCTATATCTCTCACAATCTTTGTTTGCTCATTTCTGTGACTATCTCCTTCCCTCTCCCTGTATCGCTCTCCCTCTCACCATCCATCTACCGTCGGTCATATTTGCGCTGTCAGTCAGTTCGGTTTGTATACTGTAATGACTAAATGAGGTTCTGACTGATCTGTTTGAGGCCTCGCTGCCGGGTTTAATCTCATTTACATCAGCTTGCCGTGCGCCTGCCCGCCCTGTCTATTAACACAAGAGGTTACATGGCAGATATAGTAATGCAAGCCTTGATGAAATGAATCTGGACCGGGGCTTTTCCAAGGAACAATGTCACAGCTCTGCTGTCAATGTATATTATAAGTACACTATGGATGTTCTACACTCTCTTATCTCGTCTTAAACTCTGTCCTATACTCTGCTACAGGGGCGTAACTAGAGGGGAGCAGCACCTGAAATCGCAGGGGGTCCAGAGCTGTGGGGGCCCCCCAACTACTAACCTTCCCTTCCTCCGACACAGGGGACTATACTGCAGATCATATGTTTATGTGGCTACACTTGTGATGGGTGTGGAGATCATGATGGCCACACTTGTTCTATGACCTTTGTGAGATGGGCCCCCAGGCTGTGAGGGTCACCAGGGGGAGGCTAGGGAAGGGGTGTGAACATAAAGGGCGGGGCATTCAAATTTTGCTGGTGGGCCCTTTAAATTGTAGTTACGCCCCTGTCTCTGCTATCTTTATCTTCTCAAACTAGGGAAATTAAAACCTGCAAAGCTAGGCATACGTGGGTCAATCACGGTCCAATATGAAAAGCTAATCGATCCCTCTATGATCAGAGGTTTGATTGGCTAGCAGTGACATAGCAATAGGGGGTGCAGAGGTAGCGACCGCATCGGGGTCCTTGGGACAGAGGGGCCTTCCTTAAACCACAGTATTAGCTCTCTATTGGTCCTGTGCTGGTAATAGTCACTTCTATAGATACTTTGAATAGTAGTAATCATTAACAAGCTGTTCGCCATCCCCTTCTTGCACCTGTGACACTGGGGTTGTCCTTGGCAGGTTTTGGTGTGCTGTATCAATTGTTATGTATAGAGTGTGTGGGGGGCCCAATGAAAAACTTGCACCTGGGGCCTACAGCTCCTTAGCTACACAGTTTAAGTAGAAGAATCCATATTGATTGGTGTGTACCTAAATTTAGCTGCAGAGGTAGTAGAAAAATCAGAATCGTCCCCTGGCCTCTGATCAGTCTGGCTTGTTGAGGATTTTAAAGAGGAACTGTAGTGAAAATAATGTAATGAATAAAATTACTAATTTTTTTTAACAATATTCATTTATAAATTATTTAGTCTGAGCGACATCTTTAGTCCTGTCAGGTGCAGATCTGCGGAAATGTTTGTTTACTGAGAGTCCTAAAGCCAGTGGAAAATATAACTGGTCTCCCATAATGCTAGGGTGAGGGTGGGGATTCACCCTAGGCTAAACATCACTGGGAGGGTGGTGCTACATTTAATATTCAGCAATATATAGATATAGGAGGTGTTTCTGATGCTGAAACCAGGAGAATTACCATAAAAGTGGGTATCCTGAATACTTCACTGTATTCTACTATCTGTCACAACAGGGCCTCTTTCATGTGGGGACCTCAGCTTACCCTTGTCTGCTCTGTGTCACACGCTTCCATCAGTTCTCCATGTTGTTAGATGATGTTACTGGTCAAACTATCCATCTCTTAGAAACTACCTTCTGAGATGAAAAACAGAGCAAATAAAAACATTTCTTATTATGTTGCCTTGTAGTAAAAATATTTTTTTTAACCATTTTTATAGTAATATTTGCTACAGGGTTTTATGAGGGATGCTGCCCATGAACTGATGTTAGATGTATCGGGAATTTTATTTGAGATCTGTGTCTGTGAATTACAAAAGGAGTCAAGGGGGCCAACTTCATTCAGTCAGATCCAACGTCGAGGTATTTTGGGCCAATCCGATTCCCTATTTCTCCTAAGTTTTCTCCTAGGTGATATTTTCACACGTGGGGCTTGATTCACTAAACCGTGATAACTCAAATATCATACCTTATCAAAGATCACACCTTATCAAAGATATCACAGCTTATCAAAGTTAACACGCCTTATCAGAGTAGCATAGCAAGCGCTACGAACTTATGCCTGCTAATTGGCAATGACACTCGTCCTGCACTGAGCCCCTGTGGGTTTGTAGCATTCGCTATGCTACTCTGATAAGGTGTGTTAACTTTGATAAGGCGTGATATCTTTTCATAAGGCGTGATATCTTTTCATAAGGTGTGATATCTTTTCATAAGGTGTGATCTTATATAAGGTGTGATATCTTTTCATAAGGTGTAATATCTTTTCATAAGGTGTGATATCTTTCCATAAGGTGTGATCTTTGATAAGGTGTGATATCTTTCCATAAGGTGTGATCTTTGATAAGGTGTGATATTTGAGGTACCACGGTTTAGAGAATCAAGCACCTTATCAATAAAATGCCCCCAGCGAGCAAGAAAATATTCAGAATAATTTTGACAGCACTTTTTCAACTTATTTTTGGGACTGTTTGATTCAGTTGCAGACTTCTGAAAAGTTATTTTGAACAGAAGATGAAAAATTATCTCCAAGGAGAAAACTCAGGAGAAAAAGTGAATTGGGTCAGACCCTTTTTCTTCTAAGTTTTCTCCTCGGTGATATTTTCACCTCTTATCAATAAAATGCCCCCAACGAGCAAGAAAATACTCAGAATAATTTTGACAGCACTTTTTCACCTAATTTTTGGTACTTTTTGGTTCAGTTGCACAATTCTGAAACGTTATTTTGAACAGAAGATGAAAGAGGAAGTGAACTGGGGTCAGGCCCTTTTTCTCCTAAGTTTTCTCCTAGGTGATATCTTCACATATTATCCATAAAATGCCTTTTCAGCCTTTAGCAAGCAAGACATATTTTTGGCAGTGTTTTTTCACCTACTTTTTAGCACTTTCTCAATAGCAGAGTGATGAAAAGTTATTTTAAAGGGAGATGAAAAATTATCTCCTAGGAGAAAACTTAGGAGTACAAGTGAATTGGATTGGGCCCCAGGGCCCTTATTCAATTACCTTTTTCTCTCGAGTTTTCTCCTAGGAGAAAATGTTTAATATTCTATTTAAAATAACTTTTTAGCACTTTGCAAATGAAAATGTACCAAAAAAAGGAGGTGAAAAAGTACTGCCAAAATTATTTGAAGTATTTTCTTGCTTGCTGGTGGTTTGAAGGGAATTTTATTGACAAGTCTGAAAATATCACCAAGGAGTAGGAGAAAACTCAGGAGAAAAACTTAATTGCATATGGGCCCTGAATGTAGCACCAAATATGTAGTTGGGGGAATGGCGCTGTGCTTTCTGTAGGGGGCAGCACTGTTGTGAAGGGTGGTTGCGACTGTTGGGGGAGGTACCTGTGACTTCTGAGGGAGCGGTCTGTGACTATAGCTGTGTCTCTGGCTGGAGGTGGAGGGAGGAGCCTATGAATAATGGGGTGACTGCTGTAAGAGATGCTTGTAGCTACATGGAGGTTGCTCAGAGGCGTACCTGGGTAATATAGAGCCTATGGCAAACACTGAAAATGCGCCCCCCTTGGTCAGAGCCCCATTCTTTCTCGCATACATGTTATGGTCGCCTGTGTTTTTTGGCTCGAGATATTGCGGAAGTTACTTTTTTTTGTAATATCTCTTTTTATTCCCTCTTGTGTCCTCCTTTCTAAAGCTAAGCCAAGTGTTTTTCTGGTTCTGCGTTTTGAGGTTTTGAGGTTTTGATTTAAAGGACGATTATCGCAAAAACTAAAATTTAAAATACATGAAGACAAATACTTTAAAAAAAAAGTACATTTCTCCTAGAATAAAATGCACTATACATGACTTTTCTCCTATGTTGCTGTCACTTACAATAGGCAGTAAAGATCAGACAGATCTGACAGGTTTTTCGACTAGTCTATCTACTCATGGGGGCCAAAGCATTCCTGGGAAAGGATCTATACAAATGTTTGCTGGCCTCCCTAGGCATTTTCACACCATTCTGGCAGTTGGACTGAGCAAAAGGAAGTGCTTTTAAAAATAAATAAATAAATCCCTGAGGATCCCTCATGAAGACGAGACTTTAGGCTAAACTTCCAACTTTAATGTTTACACCTTTCCTGATACAACCCTCGTCCCAAACCAACAGCAGGAGATACAAAATAACCGTATTCTACACCATCCTCTTACAGTGTACCCAAGGTGACATGTGACATGATGAGACATGTGTATGCACAGTGCAAAGCATACAGTACAAATAACTAGACTGTGCTCCTTTTTCTGCCTGAAAGAGCATGGTACGCAAGTGACAGTTTGTCTCTCTCAGGGGCGCCGCGAGGCATAAAGCGAACCAAGCGGTCGCTTGGGGCCTCACAATCTTAGGGGCCTCGGCGGCTCCGTGACGTCGGCGTGACGTCACTTTTTCCCCGCAGCCCCGCCGGGCTGGCAGAGCAGAGCAGGGCTACAGGAAGATGGCCGCCGCCGAAGCCCTGCTCTGGAGACTATGTCTCCAGTACAGGGCTTCGGGTGGCCATCTTCCCGACCCGTAGCCCTGCATGAATCAGCGCGGGAGATTGGAGGAGGAAGCCAGGGAGGGAGCAGGGGCGCCGCGAGGCATAAAGCGAACCAAGCGGTCGCTTGGGGCCTCACAATCTTAGGGGCCTCGGCGGCTCCGTGACGTCGGCGTGACGTCACTTTTTCCCCGCAGCCCCGCCGGGCTGGCAGAGCAGAGCAGGGCTACAGGAAGATGGCCGCCGCCGAAGCCCTGCTCTGGAGACTATGTCTCCAGTACAGGGCTTCGGGTGGCCATCTTCCCGACCCGTAGCCCTGCATGAATCAGCGCGGGAGATTGGAGGAGGAAGCCAGGGAGGGAGCTCCGTGGGAACTGCGCGCCTGAGAAGCCGGCCGGGAGAGGAGACCAGGGAGAGAAGACTTCTGCCAGTGCCAGCCTGCCAGGTGAGTAAATTCTTTTCTTTTTGCAGCCGCAGCCCTAATTGCGAATTTGCTGATGTGGCCCTAATTGCGATTGATTTCTGCTGAACTGTGCCCTAAATGCGTTTGATATCTGCTGAAAATGTGGCCCTAATTGCGATTGATTTCTGCTGAACTGTGCCCTAAATGCGTTTGATATCTGCTGAAAATGTGGCCCTAATTGCGATTGATTTCTGCTGAACTGTGCCCTAAATGCGTTTGATATCTGCTGAAAATGTGGCCCTAATTGCGATTGATTTCTGCTGAACTGTGCCCTAAATGCGTTTGATATCTGCTGAAAATGTGGCCCTAATTGCGATTGATTTCTGCTGAACTGTGCCCTAAATGCGTTTGATATCTGCTGAAAATGTGGCCCTAATTGCGATTGATTTCTGCTGAACTGTGCCCTAAATGCGTTTGATATCTGCTGAAAATGTGGCCCTAATTGCGATTGATTTCTGCTGAACTGTGCCCTAAATGCGTTTGATATCTGCTGAAAATGTGGCCCTAATTGCGATTGATTTCTGCTGAACTGTGCCCTAAATGCGTTTGATATCTGCTGAAAATGTGGCCCTAATTGCGTTTGATTTCTGCTGAACTCTGCCCTAATTGCGTTTGATTTCTGCTGAAAATGTGCCCTAATTGCGTTTGATTTCGGCTGAAAATGTGCCCTAATTGCGTTTGATTTCTGCTGAAAATGTGCCCTAATTGCGTTTGATTTCTGCTGAAATGTGGCCCAAATTGCGTTTTTATTTTCTGGTGTCTGGGGTAACTGTTGCTGCATTTATTATTTAATGGTCATAGTTGGCTATATTTGCTGTGCTACGGTTAAGCTTCGCCCATACAATGTCATGGCCGCGCCAATCTTTCGGCGCGCTACGCGCGCCTCAATCACCCCAACATCCATTTTTTTCCCGCAAACAGCCCCGCCCCAATCCGCCCTCCTGCTCCACCCACATGTCATGGCCACGCCCACTTATGCGGGATAGCCACACCCATTTTTCGCCGCGGCGCGCTTCGCGCGCCGCAGGATAGGGCCTCTTGCTACAGTCCGCTTGGGGCCACAAAAACCTTAGCTGCACCCCTGGTCTCTCTTATGGTGACCATACATGGTACAATTTTTTCATACAATCTTACCATTTCTATGTAGTATAAGGGTAAATTAAAGAGAATCTGTATTGTTAAAATCGCACAAAAGTAAACATACCAGTGCGTTAGGGGACATCTCCTATTACCCTCTGTCACAATTTCGACGCTCCTCGCCGCATTAAAAGTGGTTAAAAACAGTTTTTAAAAGTTTGTTTGTAAACAAACAAAATGGCTACCAAAACAGGAAGTAGGTTGATGTACAGTATGTCCACACATACAAAATACATCCATACACAAGCAGGCTGTATACAGCCTTCCTTTTGAATCTCAAGAGATCATTTGTGTGTTTCTTTCCCCCATGCACTGAAGTTTCAGGCTGCTCTTTTCTTCCTGCAAACAGCTTTGCCCTTGTTTGTAATTCCTCAGTATGTGAAAGCCCAGCCAGCTCAGAGGACGATTTATCCAGCTTGTAAAAGATAAGAGAGAGAAGAGAGAAGCTGCTCTAATCCTAAATAACACACAGGCAGTGTGCATAAAGGGGAGGGAGTTCATAGCAGAACCACAACACTGAAGAACTTGGCAGCCTTCCAGACACAGGCTGACAAGTCTGACAGGGGAGAGATACATTGATTTATTACAGAGACTGTGTTAGTAGAAAGTGCTGCAGTTAGCCAGAACACATTAGAATAGCTTTTGGAACTTGTAGGATGATAAAAAACAGGATGCAATTTTTGTTACGGAGTCTCTTTAAGTGAATATACTGAAAGGATAATTTAGGCAGTTCCCTTATATTACATAGAAATGGTAAGATTGTATGAAAAAATTGTACCATGTATGGCCACCATTAGTCAGACTATAGCTTAATGCTCACTGATACGGAAATACAACCATAAAACTCTTTCCTGGAAGAGAACAGCTTCTGATTGCAGGGGATAGATAAAGGTCAGTAGTTCTTATTGACACAGTGTGAAACAGCTCTTAGGGACTGTAGATTCAAACATACTCCTGAATGTGCAATTATTATTTATTGGTGGCGGGAATGATTTATATACATTTTAATAAATGTAAAATGTATTTTTTTATGATTTGAAAATCAGTGTTTCACCCCACTTTGAAGACTTTTTCTTTATTTATTGGGTAAATGTGAAATATTATACATAAATATTTAATAATTATCACCTGACAGGTTTCACCCAATGCCAGAGCATTTCCAGGCTCAAATAATCACACACCTACACAAACACACGCACAAGCACTTGCATGTACACACACACAAGGGTCTCCCCTCCCCCCGTCCACGCACAGACACACACCCTGACTCCAAGCAAAGTAAGCCAGACTATCAACACATGCCGTGCTGCAGCTTAGGCCCAGAGCACTACCACTGTCACATAAATACACATACTTCACAGTCACACATTATTACTGCATATTCTGGTGTATAAGACTACTTATTAACCCTTAAAAATCTTCTGTAAAGTCAGGGGTCGTCTTATACTCCGGGTGTCATTGATGCCGGGTGATATGCCCTATCCTGTTACCGCCTCTCAGATCTCGCTGCTGAGGACTGTAGTGAAGCGGTGCAGGCGCATATGTGCGAGATCTGAGAGCCAGAGAAGGAGGTAAGTAGGATACAAGGGTGGGCTAGAAGGGTGAAAGAGGCGTGTTTTATGGGCACAGCACGATCTATTCTTCCATACCACTCTGATAAACAGGTAGAGCTGATCAATCCGCTTAGGGAGAGGGAGAGTTGACCAATCCAACCAGTCAATCGCCTATATGCTATTATATACTGGGTACCACATACAGTACAGCACCAGGATCTGTTCATACATAGCAGCAGTATATGATGTTTTTTTAATTTTTATTTGGTGTGCGTTGGAAGAGGGGTAGTCTTATACCGCGAGTATATCCCAAACTCTATATTTTAACTGGAAAAGTTGGGGGTCTGTTGTTGTTTTTATTACTATGCGTTGACAGTATAAACTGTTACAATTTTTCACTGTGCTTTACAGTTGAATAATATGGGTCACTCTAATCAATAATCAATCATCTCTCATCAATATCTCTAAATAATACATGTTATTGTAACTCTCAACAGACTCCTGATAAATTGTCTAGGGTCAGTTAGGAGGGCAGCCAGCCAATTAACCTACCAGGGTGTTTTTGTAACGTTGGAGGAAACCCAAGGAAAAATTGTGAGAATATACAAACTCTGTTCTGAGATTATACAAACTCCCCGAGAATTTACAAACTCCCTAGCCAGGACACTCCCAGCAAGGTAAACCAGACGGAACTGTCCGGTTTACTCTGTTGTGAAATAACAGTGTCTCCTGCCATATCTATTTTCTCCTGGCAAGTTTAGCATGGTAGTTTGGAGCTTGCCTACTGCATAGCCAGATGTACTCACAGCTCAGTCATATGCTGACTACACACAGGCAGATCTCTCATCAAAAATGCAGTTAAGATCTCTGTGAAATATTCTCACTGAAGATATTGTTTACTGTAAATGGATGTGATAATAAGATTACAATGGGCCTCATTTATTAAGGTTGTCACAGCAGTAACTCAGTGAAAAAGTGCTGTACAGACATGCTGCTTGGCATTAGCCATACAAGATGTGCTGTTCTAGGGAAGGGAGGAGGGACAGGAGGAGGAGCAGGGATAAAACAAGCAGCAAAAGAAAACTGCCATTTAGTGGCAGCTGTACACATGCTAGATTTCAGGCCAAGGAACCCAAAAGCGATCACCTCAACTAAGGGTTGTCCAGCCTGTCCACAAGGCTTTAAGCCCGATACCCACATTAATCTTTGTCGGCCAAAATAATTGTGATTAGTCATACAATTTTATGTCCATGCACACTCATACTGGGTACATACGATGCAATTTCCCGCCCGATTGGCGGGTGATCAGACAGAAAGTTGCATCTTGTGTACATGTCCAAAGTGCACCGATCGATAAAGTGATCGATTTTCAATTATAAGTGCGCAATCGTGTGTACCCAGCATTTAAGTACAATTGAAGTGAGAGGGATATGGAGGCTGCCTATTTATTTCCTTTTAACCACTCCGCATCCAGACCTTGTTTACCACTTACGGACCAGAACAGTTTTTACATTTTAGCTATGTCCCTATTTAATCAACAATAACTTTATCCCTACTTAGGACACCTAAATGAAACATATATTGTTTTTTTCAAGACAAACCAGACTTTCATTGTATGGCATTTTTTTCCCTTGAACAATTTTGTTTTCTATGATTTTAATGGGAAAAAGAGGAAACAAATAGAAACAAAACACATTATTTCTCAGTTTTACCAAATACAGTTTAAAAGTAAAAAGGGCTATTGTAGATAAAAAAGCACACATTTTGTTTGGCTTTTTCTACTGTTTATCACAAAACTTAGATTATGTTCCTGTCACAATTTATGTTGAAGATATTTGATTTTGAGATAATTGCACAGAGTGCATTTTTCACTATGATTTGAGAAAATAAAAGTATTTTTAATAGTAAAAATCAATCTTATTGGCTCAGGAAACATATATTCCCTTTCACTAATTAGTGCTGCATCAGATAGTGCCAGATATGTGCACAAGAGCCATGCCCAGTTTTGCACAGCTGGGCTTCTGCTACAAGACGTATATCTACTGATTTGTGGCTTAGATGAAGTCACAGAGGACGTAGATATACTGTAGTGGTGGATAAAGTGGTTAAACAATACCAGTTGCCTGGCTATCCTGCTGATCCTCTGCCTCTAATGCTGGGTAGGTACACACAATGCAATTTTCCACCTGTTCAATGGGTGATCAGATGGGAAGTTGCATTGTGTGCACATGACCAAAATGCACCCAATCAATAAAGGGATTGATTTTCCAATGCTAAATGGGCAAAATTGATTGCTTTATCGATGGGGAACCGAACGACCATAACGGAAATAATCACCTGATTCCCACGGATCGGGCAAGAAGTTGCATCGTGTGTACCCAGCATAATACGTTTAGCCATAGCCCCTGAACAAGCATGCAGCAGATCAGGTGTTTCTGACATTATTGTCAGATCTGACAAGATTAGCTGCATGCTTGTTTCTGGTGTTATTCAGCCAAATAGGCAGGGCTGCCAGGCAACTGGTATTGCAGGATTTGTATCAGCTGTAGCAAAGAAATGTTTTTCTTTAAAGGTTATTATGATGTTGCTTTTAGAGCAGAGAGGAAGTTCTGAGTTCAGGTGCGCTTTAAGTAAAATCAGGCCTTATGTCTATGGACCTACCCGATAAGAAAGAGGTGCTTGCCCAACCACTATCGTTTTCTCCAACCTGACACTTGTAAATAAACATTCTAATCAAAAAGCCTTATTTTCCATGTATTGTGTTAAAATCAATTTATCTTATGTCCTTGCAGATAAAAGTAAAGAAATGCATTTCTACATCACAGATTCCGACACAGCCACCGGTGAATTCTGGCGAGAGATATCAGGTACGTCCCGCTTTCGATAAAATCTCGTTTCGTTTTTTATTCTTTCTTTATCCGTCTCGGTGAGATAAAGCCAATTGCCTATTTTGTATTTTCCTGCAAAGCTCTGAAACACAACAGCGCTCAGAATTGATAGCATGGCAAAAACAAAAAAGCAAATTTACCATAAATAAGAAAATAAATAAATAAAATAATATAAAAAAAAAAATCACCGCCAAAGCTAATAGAAAGAGGATTATTAATTGCCGAGAAAGCATCAAAAGGGATTTCGGAAATATATACAATGAGACGGCCCGTGAAAGGAAAAAATAAAAAAAAATTAAAAAAAACGCAACACGACAATAATTGAAATGTTTCCTCGCAAACCTTCCATTTAAAAGGATCACAGCTTATATCTGTCAGAAAGACATTAAAGGTGTTTTATGGCGTCGCTGCCAACATTTATATTATCTCCGTGATAATGATCTCTACACAAAATGTATAATACATTTACAAAAATTACATTATACAAATTAAATGAAACCACCTTTTCGCTGATTGTCGAACGTCTCGGAGGGCTTTGCCGAGGACGTGATTGGAAGTTTTGATACTAAGTTGTCTATTGCAGTGTCTTAAGGAGAAGGGTTTTTTTTTTTTTCCCTTGCTTTCTTGGGGACTGGGAATCTAATTTTCCATTTATGTAATGCAAACTGCCTTGGCTTTGACTATTCACGGTTAATTGACTGTCAAACGAGGTTGTTATCCCGAGGCAATGTCTGCAAATTTGCCTGTCAAATGAGACAGAGAGAGCAAGCAGCATAGAGGGAGGCTGAGAGGGGCAGAGAGAGAGAGAGAGAGAGACAGAAAGAGAGAGAGAGCTGGATTGGGACGTGGCTCTCAGCAAAGGTAATAGGGGATCAGAACGTACAAAAGGGATTGGGGTGCAAAGCCCGATTTCTGCAAAGGCAAGTAAGGTGATAGCTGAGGCTAAATAGGGGGACTGCCAATGGAAGGGTGGTACTGCTGCACAGGAAAGAGAGAGGCTGTCTATGCAATAGGGAGAGAAGAGCTTTTGTATATGTAAGGACTGCAGTACCAGGAAGAAGGGCTGCACATGGAAGAAGGGCAGCAGAAGATATATCTCATAGGAGGGCAAAGTATATGAATCCTACCTGTAGGGGTGCAGCAGCACTGTACAGTATGTATACATCCCTAATGGGAAAATGGTCTGTAGGTTTTAAAATTCGATATCCCTCTTTTATTGGCCCTGTTTCGGGAATCAGGACTTTATGTGCAGGTTGCCATTAATAAATGAATGATTTAAAGGACAAATGAGAGGGATATGGAGGCTGCCATATTTATTTCCTTTTAAGCAATACCAGTTGCCTGGCTATCCTGCTGATCCTCTGTCTCTAATACTTTTAACCATAGACCCTGAACCTGCATGCAGCAGATCAGATGTTCCTGATATTATTGTCAGATCTGACAAGATTAGGTGCATGCTTGTTTCTGGTGTGATTCAGACACTACTGCAGCTAAATAGATCAGAAGGGCTGCCAGGCAACTGGTATTGTTTAAAAGGAAATAAACATGGCAGCCTCCCTAGTCTTCTCACTTCAGCTGTCCTTTAACTATAATTGTATAAAAAACTTCTAATTTAATATTTGCTTATGTATTCATTAAAGGTATGTTCTCTTAAAGTGAACCTCCAGACTAAAAATCTACTCAGCAGCACTGAAAAGGCTTGGTGTTTCTTTAACAGTTTCACAGCATCAGAACTTTGTTTTTCTTACCTAAGCCTAATATCTAGGTGCACAGAAGCTAAGCCCCGCCCCATCAAAGAATTATGTCGGGGCATTTTGTCCCTGATGCTGTGCAAAGCATGATGGGATTTCTTATGTTGTTGTTCTGGTTGCCTAGCAGCTGGGAGGGGTGAGCAGGACACAGGACAGTTGGAACTGTGTCTCATGCTCCCTGTCACCTCCTTTCAATCAAAAAGATGGCTGCCTTCATGAAATCACAAACATTTGCCTGTTCTTTTAAAACAGGGTGGGTAAGAGATTATATTACCTATCTATTTTAATTAACATAACTAATGTAACTTAATGACAGTATGTTTGTTTAGGCTTAAGTTGATCTTTAAGAACTGAGGATGTGTGTATGTGTTTATGGTGTTGGGAATGAAGGTGGGTATTCTCTTCAGAACTGGAGCTGTGTTGGGGGGTCTATGATTTCCTCAAAACTGGAGATGTGGATGGGGGCGTGTTCTCCTCAGAACTGGAGGTGTGGCAAGGGGCATGTTTTCCTCAGAACTGGAACTGTGTTGGAGGGGCATGTTCTCCTCACTCAGGACTGGAGATCTGGAGGGGGCGTGTTCTCTTTAGAACTGATGGCTTGGTGATAGCGTGTTCTCTCTCCTCAGAACTGGAGCTGTGTTGTGGGTGTGAGTCCTCCTCAGAACTAGAGCTGTGTTAGAGGGGGCGTGTTCTCCTCAGAACTGGAGTAGTGTTGTGGGTGTGAGTCCTCCTCAGAACTAGAGCTGTGTTGGATGGGGCATGTTCTCCTCAGGACTGGAGCTGCATTGTGGGTGTGTGTTCTCCTCAGAACTAGAGCTGTGTTGGAGGGGGCGTGTTCTCCTCAGAACTGGAGATGAGGCAAGGAGCCTGTTCTCCTTAGAACTGCATGTGTGCCAGCAGCATGTTCAGAACTAGAGCTCTTTTGATGGAGGCGTGCTCTCCTCAGAACTGGAGGTGTGTCATGGGGAATGTTATCTTCAGAACTGGAGTTGGGGCAAGGGGCATGTTCTACTCACAATTGGAGGTATGGTGAAGGGCTTGTTGTCTTCAGAGCTTGGTTGTTGTACATTGATTAAAGCCTTTCCACACTTTCTATATTTTTTACTCCCCTCTGTCCTCTAAAACTACAGAGGGTCCTGTGGTGCCCCAAAACCACCTCACTTATGAAAACCCCAAAGTAAATTCAAGCTGGCTCTGAGTTTCTGAAGGTTCTGCAGCCCTCGGGAGCTAGAGACCTGAGATTGTCTAAGTTATCAGACTTGCACGTGACCCTCACCCACAAATCTGTCTCCCGTTCGTTCTGCTGGTGGTTTTCATGAGTATTTAGACTCCTAATCTGACCCAAACCTGCTTTTTGTCTTTCTCTCTAAAAGTCATACTAGAAGTATAATAAAAAGGCAAACTATTATCCCTTATTATACCTTAACAATGCCAGCGCTGTGGAGTCTGTACAAAAATCATCCAACTCCGACTCCTCAGTTTATGAAACCTCCGACTCCAGGTACCCCAAATTGCTCTGACTCCAACACCTTGACTCCGACTCCACAGCCCTTGCAGGGTTAGGATTAGGGCGATGGAGTGGGTACAAAAACCACTCGACTCCTCAGTTTATGAAATCACCAACTCCGACTCCAAAAATTGCTCCGACTCGGACTCCTCAACTCTGACTTGACAGCCCTGACACAATGCCTAAGAGATTTGTTTAGAGTTTCTTTAAAAGTTGAGCAGCCATATTAGAGATCACAGATGTACTGTATAAAGTACTCTTAAATACAAATAATAAATATAATACATATATCTATAAAGTATAGAAACAGAGATATGATAGATAATTGCAGTCAACAAATTATTCAGAATAGAACAGCAGGTTGGAACCTAATATACCACAAATTTCTCTTAACTGCACAGACATATACATAACAGCGTAATGTTTACATGCACTCAATCTGAGGGCTGATATAAATGCATAGAGGAATTGTAAAACCAATTAGATCATTATACCAAAACAGCAGGGGAGTGTTAAGAGTTTACGCATGCTTCTCGAGTGTAACATACATACCTGTGTGCTTCTTTAATTATATATATTTGTGTTTATGTGCTTTGATTTTGCGTCTCTTGAATTGCTGAGAAAATTACATTTTATTTGAATAATTACGTACTGTTACTAACTTCCTGTTAAATGGAAGCGACAGAAAAAAAGGGCTCATCGAGCTGTTGATGTGACATCAACAGTTCGGATTTTGGACATTTTTGTAATAGTCATGAAAGGGAACCTGAAGGGAGAGGGATATGGAGGCTGACATTTTTATTTAATTGTAAACAATACACATTGCCTGGTTCAATAGATAATTTCTGATCTGATTTTCGATCGTTTTTCTGATCGATTTCTCATAGAAGTGAATGGAAATCGATCAGAAAAATGATCGGAAAATTAATCGGACAGTAAATCTCCTGAAAAATCTCATTGTGTATTCCCAGCATTAGCCATAGACTCTAAACAAGCATATGCAGATTAGATGTCTTAGATAATAATCTGCCAAGATAAGCTGCATGCTTGTTTGAGGCCTGGAACCCAGTAGGGTGCTTTTTTTGAGCATTTAGGGAGCGCTTGAAATCTCATTTCCCTAAACCCTCTGCCAATGTAAATAAACGTGAAAAATTCCACAGTATCGATTGCGATTAGCAAAATCACAAACGCTGGACGTGCAGCATTTTGGGAGCATTTGCGCTTCAATGTAAAGCATCGAAGCGCTGGCAAATCGCTCATGAATCGCTACACATAGTCATTTGTGTGTGATTTTAAATTACGATAAACTGTAAAAAAAAAAATCATAATTTAAAAGGAGCAATCATAATTAAAATCGCAAATCGCTATCACAATCGCTGCCAAAAAAGCTGACACTTTTCAAAATCACTCCCAAAATCGCCGGAAAACACTCATGAAATCGCTTAGCGCCTGAGAACCACTAATGCAGTTGTGTCCGCTTCTATCAGCATCAGCATCTGTAACATTGATGTGTTGTTGAAAAGCGGACACAACTGCGCACAACTGCGTTAGTGGGCTCAGGCCGTAACCAAACATAGCGATTTGCGATTTGTAATGGGTTCCAGGCCTCAGGCATGTTATTCACACTATTGCAGCAAAAGTGATCGGGGAGACCGCCAGGCAACTGGTATAGTTTAAAAGGAAATAAACATGGCAGCCTCCAAATACCTCTCACTTCAGTTGTCCTTTAAAGTTTATTACTTTCAAAACGGCCATCTCACCGGTCACAGGACTGCTGCCAGAAAACACGAATGATCCCTTTTGAGAAAAAAAAACAATACTATCTGTACTGGAATACACTTGCCTCTGTGACACGTTTCGCTGGTAGAACCCGCTTATTCAAGCAATAAGGGAGAAACTGTATATCAGTGTCTTAGTGCTAGGCACCTCCAATCAGACCATTGTGGTCTTCTGTTGGGACGCAAGTCCTCCACTACTTCCCATTTTAAACTGTTTTTAGAGAATTTTATCCTTTTTTTGGGCGTACGAGAGAAATCACAGCTGGGAGACTTGGGCGCAGGATACAGCCGTTATATGGATTATCCTGCTGCTGCACAAGTCCCGGCGACGTTAATTACTATTCCCCATCCAGGTCCCACATGGACCTGGGGAATGATGGAATGATGTAATTCGGCTTCCAGCTATTGCTGGCGGCCGAATTACAGTGTCTTAACCTTCCTGGCGATACAATAAAATCGCCAGGGAGGCGGCGCAGCACTTTTTTTTTAAATCATGTAGCTAGCCTAGCGCTAGCTACATGATAGCCGCTGTGCAGCGGCATCCTCCCACCCCCTCTGATCGCCACCCATGATCAGAGCAAACAGGAAATCCTGTTCAGAACGGGATTTCCTGTTTGGCTTCCCCCGTCGTCATGGCGTCTGGGGGAGTCCCGATCCACCCCTTAGCGCAGCCTGGTGGTAATTGGCCAGGCTGCACACTGGGTCTCGGGGCGGGGCCCTCGAACGCGGCAGGTAGCGGCGAATCGGCGCGGAGCGGCGGCGATCAGCTTGCACACGCAGCTAGCAAAGTGCTAGCTGTGTGTAACAAAGCAAAAAGTGTGGAAATCGGCCCACCAGGGGCTGAGAAATCCTCCGCGGCGGCTTACTCCGAGCTCAGCTCGGGATTATCGCCCAGGAGGTTAAAAGTAACTTCAGCTCCATCTTCTGATGGCGCCATAGTTACTCAGTTTGCGCCGCTAAAGCTGTAATTCCTATTACGGTCTATGGTGATGCCGGCAGCGCCCAAATCTCCTGGGCTCAATTCCTAGTGTTTGTTTTTTGGTGCCTGTTTTTTTTAATCCTGTTTTTGGCTTTTTGCATTTTCGTTTGTCCACCCATGGTGGAGGGGCGTTACCCCATTGCTTCCAGCCAGAGCAGGATCATGCACCAGGCAACTTAGGTTGATGCTTGGGACCTCTGAATGCTAAAAAGGCTTCCCTCTTCTTTCGAGGGGATCCAGCGATATGACCGCCCCAAAGATCTCCTTGTCAGCATGCCCGGATGTGCAGTAGCGGCTCTCCGCTCGGATTCCGGTGGAAACAGCTGTGCCCGATCAGGTCCGCTCTACTGCACAGGTGCACGGGTGGTACTTGAAATATTTCAGGTGATAAGTGGTACAATTAGTGAATAGACTAAAAAAGCCCTGGTTTAGAACATGTTTCTCCTTCCCAAATTCCTTACTGCATCCTCAGTATAAATTCTACATCTTGTAAACCGAAATGGTTTTAAGATATAGCAGATCAAAAAAAAAATACAAAAAAGTTAAAAATTATTTTTGTTCTTTTTTTCCCCATATTGCACGCTGAAGGTTTATACATACGGTACATAAAAGAACCTAAAAGGCAACAAAAATCCCAGAAAGGACTCCGTGGTAGGGTATCTGCCTCATAAAGCGTTTAATTAACTTTTGCATCATCCTCTCAGTGGGTCACCAGGAAAATGTCTGCGCCGCTGATCCTTCTCCGTCTATATTTTAATAACTTGTTGAAGTGTTGGCATTAAAGACAGAATGAAACTAATAAAACCGTGGCGTAAAAAGAAGGCATTGGCTCGCCATCCACACACACAACAGATGTCGATGTGTTTTGTTACGGCCACCAGTAAACAAGGAAAGCGACGCAATGACAAAAGGAGCGGTTCCTCTGCTGAGCTGGAGACGACACCTCTCTCCCGCCTTTGGCTACGTTTCTTACTGAATGGGCCCTTAAACTGAAATTTATGTCATCACTCCACTACCCATGAAACCGTTTTAATCTTGAGGAAGGCAATTACTCTACTGACATAAAAAAAAAATCGGACTGGGGAGGGGAAGTGAAATAAATGATGGAAATTCAAAGTCAACAAAGTCATTAAATGTGTTTTCTCTCGTCTGTGTGTAGGAGAAGCCAGCCAAGAAAACGGCACGTCCCAAGCCATGAAGAAGGACGTTGGCACGATGGGAAAAGGTAAAAAGCAAGCTTTGACTGGTGGACTGCCAGTTGTGATTCTTGCCAAAGTAGTTGGGCCTACAAAGGGCCCTGTGAAAAGGTTGAAATATAAAACTGTAGCCCTGAAACACTCTTAGTCACATAAAATTCACTAATCTCTTGCCCAGATATCCAATATCCTCTTCATCTCCTGTTGAACACTCAGGTGGAGAGTGGAATGAAATGAGGTTCACAGACCGCAAACTGTCAGGACCATGGTCATGACATCACACTGTGGGAGGGGTTTCACCACTATATTAATTTCCTCTTCATTTCCTGTTGAACACTCCAGTAGAGTGTGGAATGAAAAGAGGTTCAGAGACAGGAAACTGTCAGGACCATGGTCATGACATCACACTGTGGGATGGGTTTCACCACAATATCAGCACTGCAGACCCCCGTAATGATCTATTTGAGAAAAGGTAAAGGCTTCCTGTGGGAAAGGGGGTGTCAGCTTCTGATAGGACTGAAGTTCAATCCTTGGCTAACGTTCCTTTTTAAAAGGGTACCTGTAGAGGAAAAAAAGGTGTATCAAATGGGTACTCACCAAGGCTTTCCCCATCTTCCTCCACTTGGCCGTTCCAGCACTGCATCCCCTGAAATTCCGTTGACATGCGAAATAGCACGGACCCAATCGGGCTCATCTCTTTCCGCCGATGCTCAGGCGGGTCCTTGCTACTGCTCATATGCAAGCCATCTGAGCCTCCGCAATAGTACAGACCCAATCGGGCCCGTCAATTTCTGCCAAAGCCTGAGTGGATCCGTGCTACTGTGCAGGTACAGTACAGCCGCACGCTTCCGAGCTTTGGGGCTCTCAGAGTTGGAATAGCGTAGAGGGCGAGGACAGGGGAAGCCTCCGGAGGATCCAGAGCCTTCCCTCTCATGAGGTAAGTATTAAAATTTTAGATTTGCAAACCTCACAGTGGCCCATATGCAATTCACTTTTTATTCTGAGTTTTCTCCTAGGTCACGGGTGTCAAACTCCAGGCCTGGAGGGCCAGATCCATGCCAGTGTTTAGGATGGACTGAGAAAGAGAGGAATGTGTTCTACCGGATGGACCACACCTTTTCTGATTCAGTCCCATCAATTAATTTGAGCTGTGTCCAAAACTGTGTGAGGACCTCTGCCCTCGAAGGACCGGTTTGACATCCCTGTCCTAAGTGATATTTTCACACCTTACAAATAATATACTTTTTAAACCACCAGCCTGCAAGAAAATACTCAGAATCATTTTGAGTTACTTTTTCACCTACTTTTTGGTACTTTTTCAATTGCGAAATGCTGAAACGTTATTTTAAAGAGAAAATGAAAACTTATCTCCTAGGAGAAAACTCAGGAAAAAAAAATGAATTGCATATGGGTCCTTGTGTATAGCTAAGTGTGTATGATCATGAACTTGAACTAAAGAGCAGAGCCGGATTTGTACTTTTTACCACCCAAGGCCCACTATTGCAGTTGCCTCCGGACCAACAGCATCCAAAACTTACCTACAAAATGGCAGGGATTAGACTGTAAGCTCCTCTGAGGACAGTTAGTGGAGTGATGGCAGTGATTAGATTGTAATCTCCTCTGAGGACAGTTAGTAGCGTTGTGGCAGGGATTAGATTGTAAGCTCCTCTGAGGACAGTTAGTGGCGTTGTGGCAGGGATTAGATTGTTAGCTTCTTGGTGAGTGGCACATTTGGTGAGCAAGAGACAGCTCAGAGATCACTGTACTGTAAGTGCCAAATCTGACTGTTGGTAGCTCTCAGCCCCTACGTGCAAACTCTGTTCAGACTTGGAATGCAAATCACGAATCACGATCGCAATTTTGCGTCATGAACTTACGTGATTTGCATTTGTGATTCCCATTCAATAGAACAAGAATCACATAGCAATTGCCCCCAAAATGCTGCAGTGAGAATGATCCCATAGGGATACATTAGTAGCTTTGATTCACTGATCCCCCTCAATCAGCAAATCACTGAAAAGTTTCCGTGTGAATCAGCTCTGAAGCTGGGCCAGCACTGGCTGCTAATGTGTGCAGAGTGCCCCCAACTGCTGGGAATGTTCTGCAGGATAACTGCTGCTGCCCAAAGCCCTCCCATTGCTTTCCTGGCGCCCTTAGCCATGGCCATTGTGGCCTTGCCTGAAATCTGACCATTCCAAAGAGGGAAACATTTCCTGCACCCTCAGACACCCCAAGTTATCCAGCATAAGGTACAGTAGAGGGTGTCTGAGGATGCCTATTTCTTACATGTTAATAGCACACCAAAAATGGATCCCTTAAAAGGAAACCATAGAAGCATTTTACAGCCTAAGAGCTGCAGAAAGGCTTCATACAAGGTCAGACGTAACGTCCTATTACCCATCTCGCTCCGCGACAGACAGAGAGCCTGGGTTTTAGCCTGTTTCTCGCTTAAAGGTTGAACACATTAGAGTCCATTATTCGCCCTTCATTATGCGCGAATCAGGACTTTTAAATACCTACATTAACTCCTTCACGGCCCCAGGCTCCAAAGCCATTAGTCAAGGCACCGCGACGGCTAACTGCAGGCTCGCCCTGGTGGAAAGGGTTAGCGGCTCCTGTTAGGTGGGCAACCGGGCTTTTTGAACCATATTTTACGCTTGACAAGCAACATATGAATAATATATAGAACTTGGGTGGATATAATTGAGATTAATGCATGTATATCAATCAATACATGACACGGGTAATATAATACTTTAAAATAATATATTGCATTGATTTATATTCATGGATTTATGCCTCAGTACTGAGCCGAGGATCGAGGGAAGGGGGTTTTTAAGCCGATAAAATATTTTGTCTTTTTATAATAAATGGGAGCGTTTAATAGCCCTGTGCCGAGGGGCAGTCGAGTCTCCTTAATGATGGGTCTATTGTGTTCTTTTCCTGCCTTTTCTAGAAGAGCTCCAAAAAGTCCTGTTTGAACAAATAGATCTGAGAAGAAGGCTGGAGCAAGAATTCCAAGTCTTAAAAGGAACCCCGTCCTTCCCCATCTTCAGTAAGCAGTTGTTTATGCCTTTTGCACTTCTTTATTTGTATCTATTTTTGTACTATTTATTTGACTTTATCTGTTTTTAGCTGTAATGTGTAAATATTTTGTGTAACATATATGGAGAATACATTTTTACATAAAGGCCCACCAGTTTCAGTAGAAAGCAGATATGATCAGAGGTGGTCAGTGAAACACTAAGGCCCCTTGTCTAAAGGAGGCTGAAGTGTGTGAGGTCATTTGGGGGATCGGCAGTCTTCTATGTTAACTATCGGTAATAGGGGACCCAAACGGTGAGTTGGGCGCCCGATGCGGCTAGTAGCTGATCGATTACTTCATAGGAATTATTGGTTGTAGCCGATCGTACATGATCAGCTACAACTAGCGGTTATTTGGGTGTAAGGGTTAGGAGGGTCGGTTTAGTCACTTAGAGGGAAGGTTAGGGTTAAGCATTAGGTAGAGGAATTAATTTTAGGCACTTAAAGAGAACCAGAGATGAAGCACCCTCATGTATTTTATTACATTTATCAGTGGGAACATGACAGTAAACACCTACCCTGCTTTTAGTTTCATTGTTATCTGCTTAATTAGTCTATTAGCAACTGTGATAAGAATCCACCGACTATTCAGTCGAGGTTTGACCTGGAATCATTATAGCTGAGTCACTCTTCTGTGGAGTCCTTTCAAGCCCAAGCCTGTCACCTCCTGGCTTAGATCTTCTGCTTTGCATACTGAGAGCTGTTATGACTGGGAGGGGCTGCTGCTCCTGAGAGAGAAGCTCTGTGGCTGTAATATGATCCCTGTGTGCTCTGTGTGCACTAGATTCTCATAGGAATGAAACTGCAGTTATTATCAGTGACACTTCCTACAGACAGGCAGATCATACCAAAATGAAAGCACATAGATGAAAGGCTGCATTTAGCCTAGATAGCAGCATAGTCTCATATAGCCTAGACAGCACATCCAGAACAACTCATATAACCCGGAAGGAGAAGGGATATGAGCCGGCGGCCATATTTGATTTTTCCTGGAGCAATAATGGATAAAAAACACTAAAAAAGGCACACCAGAGCGGCAAAATTATCAGGTAGAGCATTTATTCTTTACAAGCTATCAACTGATATGTTTATTTTGTGTGAAACGTTCATCTCTGGTTCCCTTTAAGGGTGTGGTTAGGCATTAGGTAGGAGGGTTTGGTTTAGGCACTTGGGGATGGGAGGTCAGGGTTAGGCATTAGGTAGTGGAGTTCATTTTAGGGTCTTAGAGGAGAGGGGTAGGCATTAGGAGGGGGTTCGTGTTTGTCTTATACTCTTATGCTGGGCATACACGGTTTGTTTCTGCCGCTCAATTCTCTGCTTGATCGTTTTTGCCGCTCGATTCTGCAGTTGATTCTCTTATCTTCCACTCGTTTTTTTATCTTTTTCCATTCACTTTTATCAGGAATCGAACGGCAAAACGATCAAACGGGAGATCGGACATGTCGGAAATTATCTATCTAACCATTAATCTGCCTCAAAAACGAACCGTGTATTCCCAGCATTAGAGGGAGGGTAAAGGTTAGACATTAGGTAGGAGGGTTTGGTTTGGGTTTGAGGGGGAGGGTTAATCATTAGGTAGTGGAATTCATTTTAGGCATTTGGGAAGGGAGGGGAGGTTGGGTTAGGGTAAGGCATTAGGTGGGAGAGTGTGGTTTGGGCACTTGGGGGGTTTAGGGTTAGGCATTCGGTAATGGAGTTAATTTTAGGCTCTTAGAGGGGAGAGTAGGCATTAGGTGGGGGTTGTTTTAGGCTCTTAGAGGGAGGGTTTAGGGTTAGGCATTAGAGGGAGGGATTTTTCTATGAACTCGGGGGGGGGGGGGGGGTGTTAGGCATTACATGGGGTGTTTCATTTTAGACACTGGGATGGGAGGATTTAAGTGAGAATGGCGGCCGGGTAGTGCATAGTAAAATATCGGTAATGAAAATTACCAGGCGTTGCCGTAACACATAGCATAAGGAACTTGGAGAAGGACCAAGTTCTCAGAACATCTCCAAAATGGAAGTTCTTGTGAAGTGCTCCTGGTATACCGTGGTTAATAACTACCAAAAGAGGTTAAAGAAGGGATCACCAGCAGACCACGGTGGCGTAGTGGAGAGCACTCTCACCTTGAGCACTGGATCCCTGGTTCAAATACCAGCCAGAGCACACAGTTTATATATTCTCTCCTTGTCTGCGTGGGTTTCCTCCGGGCACTCCGGTTTCCTCCCACATCCCAAAAACATACAAATAAGTGAATTGGTTTCCCCCTAAATTGGGCCTAGACTACAATGGACATATGACCATGGTGGGGATAAGATTGTGAGCCCATCTGAGGGACAGTTAGTGGCAAGTCTATATACTTTGAAAAGCGTTGCAGAAGATGTCAGAGCTTTATAAATACTAAATAATAATAAACCAACGACAAGGTCATAGGCGACCAAGGCTCAGTGATGGTGATGCAAAATGTGAGTGAAGGCTAGCCTGTCTGATTTCAAAAAAAGCAATTTTATTTATAAAGTTATATTCAGTAAAGTCCGTTTTATACTTGTTCAACTTCAGGGGAAAAAATTGGGCGCCAGGCTAGTGACTTGGAGTCTCTGCTTGGCCCTCGCTTGGATTCAAAATTGCTGAGTTTCAGCTAGGAACTAAGAAATTCGGAATTCCACAGAAGCTCATCCTACCTGATGGCTATCTTCCTATTAACTTGTTATACTCTCCCATGTACCAGAAGTCAGACTGTCACCAGTGCTGACTTATTACAAAGAAACTTTGCTGAATGGTAGTAGTGGGGGGGGGGGGGGGGTGAAGAATTGAATACAATGCAAAGTGAGAAGTTAAAAAGAAATAGAAAAAAAACATTAAAAAAAAAAAGATTGAATCTTGCTGTGTCATTTGTTCATGTTGTTTGATCCGCCATGAGCCTGCGGGCCATAATCTTTACTACTGTCAGAAATGAAAAAAAAAAAAAAAAAACAGGCAGCACCAACTGACATTATCTACAACCACACCCCCTAAAAATGCGATAGGCTAAAAAGGTTAAATTTTTTTTATAAATATAGTCACAGAGCAGTGATGAATTAAGGTGTAATGGGTCCCTGCGCAAGGTAGTAGATTCAGGGCCCACTTGTGGTCCTTTTGGTAAGCTGGAGTGGAGAGAGGTTAAAGAAGGTGGTAGGTGGGGCCCTTGACACCCACTAGGTCCCAATCACCTGCCTAGGTTGCCTGGTGGATAATCCTGCTCTGGCACAGAGTGAGATACTGCTTGCTTGGCGGATGGCAACCGCCGTTATTCCCCACAATGCCTCAAGGTTCACAGATAGGAATCTGTCAGGGCCATGTCAATGACATCACACTGTGGGAGGGGTTTCACCACAAAATCAGCCACACAGAGAAAAGGTAAAGATATCTCATGGGAAAGACGGTAAAAAGATCGCCATTAGCCGCACATAAAGAGTTAAGCTCATTGTAAACCTGTTTAAGTTCTCTGAACTCCATCCCCATCAGGCTGTATATCTTATTTATAAGCCCATCCCAGGAGTGCTTTCCCAGAGCTTCCTCATTTGAAAAAAGTTGGATCGTCTTGTCGTTTCCTGTTTTTTTCGTCTTTACTCCCAGCGAGCTTGGTTAAGATCTGATGGAGAATGGCTGTTTAATGTGCGCGCAGCAGCCGGCCGGCTCTTAGCGGCCCTCTTGGCTCCATTACAGCCAGGCTCTTGTGCGTGAGCCCTGACATTTACTGCGCGCTCCAGCCGGGGAGCCCAGCCACTCAGCTCTTCAATTATTCCTTAGTGTTGAATGCCTCTTAATTCTTGCTGGAGCATTTGCTTCTGCTTGTTGTCCATTTGTCATTTCTCTGGTGAGTACTGCGGAATTGCTTCCGAGTTTCTTAAAGAGGAACTTTAAAGGGAACCTAAACTGAGAGGGATATGGATGTTTCCTTTTAAACAATACCAGTTACTTGGCAGTCCTGCTGATCTCTTTGGCTGCACACACCTAAAACAAGCATGCAGCTAATCCACTCTGACGTCAGTCAGAGCACCTGATCTGCATGCTTGTTCAGGGGCTGTGGCTAGAAGTATTAGAGACGCAGGATCAGCAGGGGAGTCGGGCAACTGGTATTATTTTAAAAGGGAAAATCCATATCCTTCTCAGTTTAGGTTCCCTTTAAAGTGGACCTGACCTCTTGCACAGGACAGAAGGAAAACACAGAGAAATGCACTCTGTATGTATTTAGAGAGTTTAGCCTGTCTAATCCCCCCTGATTTGTGACTGATCACAACAAGTGTAATTTGATCTCCCAGCTGGCTGCCTGGGCAGAGCAGCAGAGCAGCTAATTTGTAGATGCTATGTCTGCTTCCATGAAAGAAGGAAGTAGGCAAATTGCAGATTTATTGCAGGATTTGTGTTATCTGTAACGAATAAATGTTTTTCTTTAAAGGTTATTGTTGTTGCATATCTTTTAGAGCAGAGAGGAAGTTCTGAGTTCAGGTCCACTGTAACCCAGGACTGAACATTCCAATCAGTAGCTGATTTTCCCACGATTTTCCCTTTCCCACGAGAAATCACAACCTTTTCCTGAATGGATCATCAGGGGGCTCTGTGTAGCTGATATTGTGGTGAAACCCCTCCCACAGTGTGATGTCATGACCAAGGTCCTGACAGTTTCCTGTCTGTGAACCTCCTTGCCTTGTGGGAAATAACAGCTTTTTCCAACTGCCAAGCAAGCAGCATCTCCCTGTGTGCATAGAGCTCTCAGTAACGAACATTCCGTACAGATCACCTGACAGGAATAAAGATGTCACCACCAGTGATACATCTCTCAGATTGTAAATCAGGGAGAGGAAAGATTTTACAATGGGCAAACACGGACTACATAATCTATAAATTAATATAAAAAATCAGCAATTTTATTCATTATGTTGTTTTCCCTGCAGTTCCTCTTTAACCAGTTTAGGACTGTAGGCTTACACCCCCCTAGTGACCGGGCTATTTTTTACAATTCAGGCCACTGCAGTTTTAAGGGTTCGCTGCAGGGCCGTACAACTCCACACAAGTGATTCCCCTCTCCCTCCTTTTCTGGAGAAAGCTCTGTTGGTGGGCTCTGATAGTTGCTGCAGGCAGTGGTTTTTTATTCTTTTTAATTTATTTCTGTTTTTGGTTTTTATAAAAATGTATGTTTTTAATGAAATTTTTTCCCAGCCCTCCCTCCACCTGCCAATCACCGCAATCAGCTGTCATAGGCCTCAGCCTATGAGAGCCGATCGCTCCAGACCCTCTGTAGGGAATAGCCGAGTGACAGGCCTGTCTCCAGTACAGCGCTGCTGTAGATCGCAGCGCTGTACAATGTAAAAAGATGGCGTTTTTGCTGTCTAACAGTCCCCTAGCAGCAATCGACGCTGGGAGACTGATGACGGAGCGGAGCTCAGGGCATCTGCGTGCGATCCCCAGCAAAACACGCCCCCAGGACCAGTAAAAAGTAAAGTACACGCCCCCAGGACTAGTACGCCAGTAAAAAGTTCTACTAAACAGTGGCAGAGCGACAGAGCCACAGGCACAGTGCTGGGACAAAATTCTCCATTTCCAGAGGTGCGAAAGTGCCCCACCCGAATGGTGCTTGCCCCGTTATAGGTAGTAGATGTACATCCAGTATTAAGTAGGTTCCCCCCTCCCTCAGCGGCCCAGAAGCTTGTGCCTATTGGGCCTCTGCCTTGGCCACACATGGGCACCAGTGCAAATTTTACCCGTGACTACCTCCCTCAAGCACAACAATAAATAATGAGGGCACCCTGCAAAACTTTGATGAGGCCCCCTAATGGTCCCAACCTTTCATTGGTGACCCTCACGGCCTGGAGGCCCGTCTCACAAGGGTCATAAAACAAGTGTGGCCATCGGGATCTTCACACCCATCACAAGTGTAGCCACAGAAACACCCGATCTGAAGGATGGAGCCCTTTATCAGAGGGAGTGAAGTAGTAGTTGGGGGCCCTTACAGCTCTGGGCCCTCCTGCGGTCGCAGGGACTGCTCCCCTGTAGTTACGCCCCTGAACAGTACATAAACTGCACTGATGCATGTAATATGGTGGCCTCCATATCTCTCTCACTTCAGGTATCCTTTAAAGCAGTAGGATCAGCCATACTATGCCAGGGGAAAAACACACATATATAAGTAGATAAATACTTGCTCTTCTTACATAACACATGTATTGTACTGTCCACGTTTTGATTTCAGTGAATGTTATATAGTAAATTAAGAGAATTCTGTTCCTGGTGGGGGCCATGTCTTTTGCCCACAGTTTAGGCTAAATCCTGATGTCATTTCTGCCCTTTACTAATTTCGTGTCTCCTCCAATCGCTGAGTCGCCTCAGCCTTGCTTGTAAACACAAGTGAGCAGGGGATCGTGTTTCAGATAAGCAGCTGGCAGGGAAATAAAGGGAAGAGGAGGAATACAATATAGATAAAAAGAACCCCCAGCATGCAACTGTTTGGCACTAACTACTAAAGGGCCAGTGCTCCTAAGGTATGTGATAACTCCAAATCATAACAGCAGAAAAAGTTTTGAAAGTTTTGAATGCAGGATTAGCACCTTTGTCACTTAATACACTCAGACCAGTTGCTGTTGCAATTTGATTTTTATGGTGACAATCCCGCTTTAAAGAAAAAAGAATGTTGGAGTCAGTGGCGTAACTAGAAATGATGGGTCCCATAGCAAAATTTTCATGGGGCCCTCAGAACTAGGCACTCTTGAACAATGCTACCTGCCCCGCCCTTCTGGATATGAGTTAAATGGGTAAATTACATTCCCATGCAATGTACACTGCATATAGTCCTTGGGCTAAGAGACTGTCAAAGGGTGGAGAAACAAAAATAGTGAACACATAAAATACAACCTGGGCCCCCTCTGCTCCTGGGCCCCATAGCAGTTGATGTGACTGCTATGGCTATTGCTACGCCCATGGTTGGAGTCCTTGATACAGTAGATACTTTTTTTTTTTAAGAGGAACTGTCGCTAATATCTTAAAATTTAAAACATATACAGATAAGAAGTATGTTTCTTCCTGAGTAAAATGAGCCATAAATGACTTCTCTCCTATGTTGCCGTCACTTACAGTAGGTAGTAGAAATCTGACATTACTGACAGGTTTTGGGCTAGTTCATCTATCCATGGGGGATTCTCAGCATGGCCTTTATTCTTTATGAAAAAGATTTATAAAATATGCTGGCCAGCCTCCCTGCTCACCGTACACTTTTTTTGCCAGTTGCACGGAGCAACTGCCATTCACTAACTGCATTTTGAAAATAAAGAAATCCTTGTGAACCCCCGATGAGGAGATGGGCTAGTCCAAAACCTGTCGGTTCTGTCAGATTTCTACAACCTACTGTAAGTGACAGCAACATAGGAGAAAAGTAATATATGGCTCATTTTACTCTGGGAGAAACGTACTTCTTACTTGTATATATATATATACATATATTTTAAATGTTAAGACTTTTGCGACAGAGGTCCTTTAAGCAAGCGGTGTACAAACTACCCCTGTTATGCAGTGATTTCGGTGGCAGTAGTGCTGCAGTATTTGCAGCAGTATCCCAAGCAAAGGCAAGGAGGAAACAGTATACAGACTTAATCACTCATATAATCACTCATATAATACACTGGCATTCGTTTTTTCTAATCAGACAAAGCTGTATTAGGGCCCGTTTCCACTAGAGCGAATCCGCATGCGTTGTCTGCATGCGGATTCGCATAACTAATACAAGTGGATGAGACTGTTTCCACTTGTCAGTTTTTTGGTGCGTTTTTCTGTGCAGGATTTTTCTGCACGGTAGGGCCTGCAGAATTCGCCTGCGTGTGGAATGCAGGCGATTCGCAGGCAATGTATTTAATAGGGGAAAACGCACATGCGTTTTTTGCCGCGATTTCGCGTGCGAAATCGCACTAAAACGAATGTACATTGAGCCAGGCAGTGACATGGTTAAAATCGCTGATAGCCTGCCTGTGCGAAATCGCGGCAAAAATCGCATGCGGAATCGCATCTGCATGCGATTTTGTCAGCGGTGGAATCCCAGCGATTCGCACCGCACTAGTGGAAACGGGCCCTTAACCTCCTTAGCGGTATGCCGGACACTGTGTCGGGCATACCGCCGGCTGTCCCCAGGAGTCCCCCAGTGTAATTTTTAGAGATTGTATAGCTGTAATAGCTTCAGCTAGCACTAGGCTAGCTAGTAGTGGTGGCCGGCATCCCCCCGATTACTTTTGATCCCCCCGATCGCCCGATAAATACATTACCCCCCCTGCATCCAGCGATCGCGCAGCCTCCCTGCACATCTCCGGTCCTCTCTATGGGGAGGATCGGGTCTGTGCATGACGTCGCCGACGTCATGTTCGATCCTCCCCATAGAAAAGTGCGGAGCTGTCCGGGGAGGCTGCGCGATCGCTGGATCAAGGGGGGGTAATGTATTTATCGGGCGATCGGGGGGATCAAAAGTAATCGGGGGGATGCCGGCCACCACTACTAGCTAGCCTAGTGCTAGCTGAAGCTATTACAGCTATACAATCTCTTAAAATTATACTGGGGGACTCTTGGCTGCAAACCCTCCTGAGCAGCGTAACATTCAGGAGCTTAAAGGTCAACTGAAGTGAGAGGTATATGGAGGCTGCCATATTTGTTTCCTCTTAAAGGGACACTGTATGGGGGTCGGGGGAAAATGAGTTGAAGTTACCCGGGGCTTCTAATGGTCCCCCGCAGACGTCCTGTGCCCGCGCAGCCACTCCCCAATGCTCCGGCCCCGCCTCTGGTTCACTTCTGGAATTTCAGACTTTAAAGTCTGAAAACCACTGCGCCTGTGTTGCCGTGTCCTCGCTCCCACTGATGGCACCAGGAGCATACTGCGCAGGCCCAGTATGGTCTGTGCCTGCGTTGTGCGCTCCTGGTGACATCAGGGGAAGTGAGGACACGGCAACGCAGGCGCATTGGTTTTCAGACTTTAAAGTCTGAAATTCTAGAAGTGAACCAGAGGCGGGTCCGGAGCATCGGTGAGTGGCTGCACGGGCACAGGATGTCTGCGGGGGACCATTAGAAGCCCCGGGTAACTTCAACTCATTTTCCCCCGACCCCCTACAGTGTCCCTTTAAGCAATACCAGTGGCCTGGCTATCCTGCTGATCCTCTGCCTCTAATACTTTTAGCCATAGACCCTGAACAAGCATGCAGCAGATCAGGTGTTTCTGACATTATTGTCAGATCGGACAAGACTAGCTGCATGCTTATTTCTGGTGATATTCAGACAGTTCAGCAGCCAATTAGACCAACAGGGCTGCCAGTTGTCCTTTAAGCTGTATAGGTTGCCCTCGGCAACGGCTCCCCCAGAAGTCATTGCAGCTGTATTGATACATCTGCCCTTGTGTCTGCCCAGTGTTCTCTGTTCAGCGTTCTCTGTTCAGCGCTCTCTGTTCTCTGTTCAGCGTTCTCTGTTCAGCGTTCTCTGTTCTCTGTTCAGCGTTCACTATCTTCCTGCACAGACAGGTAATATCTCCGCTTGCTGCTTCTAGTATCACTCTTCTCCATCCTGGGAAAATCCCGCTATTTCCAGCATCAGTCTCAGCTTACTGGAGCTTTTCTTACAGTAAAGCCAGGCTCTGCAGTAAGACATAATATAATATCGGACTACAAGGGTCTTATTCTCTGACGCGCTGGAGCTAGAAGCAGAGACACAACCAGCGGGGCACTGAGGTCTTAAAGCGGAATGAAACCCAGCATTTCTTCTTTGCTCTAATAAATTATTTACAGCATATTCTATACAACCAGCATTTTTTTTTACTAGAACAGGATTCAAAGGGTAACACACAGGACTTGCAAGTTCAGTGCAGAGAAATCTGGATGCATCCGAAGTGTAGATAATGTAATCTTGTGTTTACTTACTTGTATCAAGTGAGGAATGTGACGCATTCTCTTACTGTGCAGAAGATCCTGGACACAGACAAACACTCAAAGCATTTCTGCCTGCAATACATAATGAATAAAACCAGTTATGAATAAAGTGCAGAGTCAGCTCTCAAAGGAAAAAACTGTGCGTTTGGGAATTTGTAATTTCTAAATGAATAATAATACTTATGCACAAATGCAAATATGATAACCGTATGACATATAAAAAGTAGGAAAACATCTTTTTATTGAATATTATGTCAGGGTTTTATACCGCTTTAAAGTTCAACTAACCCAACACTAGGGATGGTCAGTGAGATGCAAATAACTTTGAGTTGATGCGGCGTTATGCAAATTTTGTATGCAAATTTATGAAGCTTGAAAATGAACCAATCAAATCCTGTTGAGGTAAAATTTAATTGGTCCATTTTCTAACTGCAGAAATTTGCATACAACATTTGCACAATCCTGCATCATCTCGAAATTACTTGTATCTCATTGACCGTCCCTACCCAACACTAAAGTTGCTAAATTCTGAAAGAGTATATTTTTTTAGCGTAAATTATAAGTATTCCTTTTGACAATACAGTATATTTTCTAATTGAAAACAGTGCCTGCCTGTAGCTGTGACCCTATCCACATACAGAGGCACGACCCCCTGCTCTTGCTGGCTTCCTGTTCAGAAAGTGAGGTCTTGAAATCCCACTTCCTGCGTGGAGACTAACACAAGCTCCGCCCATTTCTTCTCCATAAAACGGACTATGGAGGAGGTACAGCTAAAGAAAGAAACAAGCAAATTCTTTAAATGTTCCGCTCGTGTTACTGCTTCTGTTCAGGGCCGGATTTGTACTCTTTACCGCCCAAGGCCACTGTCACCAGCCGCCCCCCTTCAATATAGGTAGCAAGATGACCCCTCCCCTGTCCCTCCAGTATAGGTAGCCTAATGACCCCCTCCCCCAGTATAGGTAGCCAGATGACCCCTCCCGCTTCAGTATATCCCTCCCCCCTTCAGTATACGTAGTTAGCTCGCCTTCACACCGTAGCAGCCATCCGTGTCACTCATTTCTCCGCTCATCTCCAGTGCAGAAGCTTCCTCTTCCTTTCCGTCTCCAATGCTGCCCAAGTTCATAGCCACCGGCCACAATGCAAATGTGCACAGAGAGCAAGGTGGCTGCTGCACAGGCGGCTAGCAGCAGAGTACCACGGTCAGGCACTTGCCTGATCTCCCTGCATTGCAGCATTTGCAACCTTGCAAATCCTGCACCAGTTTAGCCTGCTGCTTTGGTGCCTTTGCTCCTGTGGTGCCCTAGGCAATGGCCTAGGTGGCCTTGGCCTAAATCCGGCCCTGCTTCTGTTGCTGCCCTTTGCAACCAAGTTCAGTCAGGTTTTCTCCTGTAATGCTGGGCAATGTAGTACTCTCTGCAGTACCATTGTGGCTATCTTCCATCAAGCAGCTTGAATGGCTGTGTACCCATCCTCGTTGGGTTACACATGCCTGGAGGCAGGCTGTCGTTGAAAAGAACTGTGCATGTGACAAGGCCAGACCTCCCATGAAGCCACCTGAATCACAAGATTTAGGGGGTGGCGCCAGTGATCATATAAATAGCAGAGCGCCCAGCTGAAACATTATTTCCTTACCTGGTCCACTGCCAGGTCCTCTCCTCTTCTGCGCTGAGGCCTATCACCATTCAGAAGTGTCCCTCCGCAGACTTCCCGGTGCATGTTACCAGACATCGGGAGCCTATGGAGAGACACTTCACAATGGTGGTAGGTTATAGTGCAGATAAGAAGAGGACTGCTGCAACCACTGCTATATAAAGGGGAAAAGGAAGGGGGGAGACAGAGGAGGAACCCAGGAACCCTTTAGCCCAAGCCACCTCTTTACTTAAAGGGGAACTGAAGTGAGAAAAATAGGAGGCTGCCATATTTATTTCCGATTAAGCAATACCAGTTGCCTGGCAGCCCTGCTGATCTATTTGACTGCAAAAGTGTCTGAATAACACCAGAAACAAGCATGCAGCTAATTTTGTCAATTATGTCAGAAACTGCTGATCTGCTGCATGTTTGTTCAGGGTCTATGGCTAAAAGTATCAGAGGCAGAGGATCAGCAAGACAGCCAGGCAATGTGCATTGTTAAAAAGGAAATACATATGTCTCCATAGCCCTCTTGCTTCAGCTGCCCTTTAAGGGAGAGGGTGGCACAGCATCTTGCCGAACGTCTACAGGGGGGGAGAGAGAGAGGGGGGCGGGCACCATTAACCCATAGCACATTTTAAATTTGGTGGAGGGGGGGGGGGGCAGCACAACATCTAGTAGAACTTCAGTGGGGGAAGGCAGGCGGGCCTCTTTAACCCACAGCACCACTTCTACTTGGGGGGGGGGGGGGGGGGGGCAGCATCCAGGCAGACTTCAGGAGGGTGAATTTACTAGTTGCACTTCTCGGGGGGGGGGGGGGGGGGGGTTGGATTGCCCAAGTTTCAGGCGGCAAATAGTTTAGAACCAGCCCTAAACTAAAATGCACTGTAGAGGTCCTGACTGAGCACACTATTAGGCCTCTTTCATAGTGGGACGTTGCGTTTGATGCAATGTTAAGGTCGCATAACGTGCCGTTTTAGTCACACAGTGATGGAACGAAAACGGCGCATGCGTTACATTTAAAAAAAAAAAGAAAATTACTGAGCATGTGCAACACACATAACGCAGCAAATGTATTGCTAAACGCACAGCATGCAGCACTCTAAATATTGCTACATTACACACAACGCAACGTGAGCACTGTGAATGTCGCACAGACATTGTATTGCTGTGCGTTAGTCTGCGTTATAACATTTTCTAACGTGCGACTTTAACGTTGCACTGTGAGAGAGGCCTAAGGGGCTTAATCAGGTGCTCTCAGTTAAAACTGAAAGAAAACTGATTTTCAAAGTAATGCTCATGTTTTCCTATGGCACAGTTCCCACTTAACGCGTTTTAACTGAAAGCTTTTTCACAATGCACTGCTATGGAAAAAACGCATACCAATGTGTACTAATGCACACTAACGCGTGCCAACTGATAAAAGGGCCCTTAGGGAGTTACAGAAAGAAGCCATATCCTAAAACCACCCACAAGTATTGCACAACCTATGCTGTAGACTCCGCCCCTAGGAGGTGCCAATCTGAGTGACAAAAATATCTTTCTTCGATCCTGGTTTGTATCAATTTAATTGTGCAGCAGAATGAAATATTAATATTAATAATAATGAGAAAATGTACAAAACACTGATCTGTTGCTGTCATCAGTACTTTTTCTGTTTCTTTGATGTCAGAGTTTCCATACTATCAATAAAGTTATACTGCTGTGTTTATTGCATCTCCCTTATAGGCCTGTTTATATTCCTCCTACAGATAACTTTCACGACCAGATGAAGCGGGAATTGGCATACAGAGAAGAAATGGTCCAGCAGTTACAAATTGTAAGTCGTATATAAGTAGTAGACAGACATCTTTCCCATAGATTGCTCTGCCATCATTTCTGAAATCCAGTTCTGGGTTGACGGAAAGGGCAAGAACGGTTTACAAGGCACAAACAGTGTATTTTTTTTAGCATATTTGTTTTACATACAGTATTGCAGGGCCAGGTTTAGCACCAGGCACCTTAGGCACGTGCCTAGAGGTGCCAGTATGGCGAGAGGTATCTTTCACGGGTGTTCAAAAATCACATAACAAACAGATGACTCATCTCTGTATCTCCCAGATGGGGGCCAAGAGAGTCATTAATTATTATTATTTTTTAGTATTTAGATACCTCCTACATCTTCTGCAGCGCTGTACGGAGTATGTTGTGTTGTTACTTATCTGTCCCTCAGAGGAGCTCACAATCGATTCCTTACCATAGTCATATGTCTATATCGTAGTCTAGGGCCAACTTAGGGGGTAGCCAATTAACTTATCTGGGATGTGGGAGGAAACTGGAGTGCCCAGAGGAAGCCCACATAGACACAGTGAGAACATACAAACTCCATGCATATAGTGCCCTGGCTGGGATTTGAACAGGGGACCCAGTGCTGCAAGGTGAGAGAGCTAACCACTACGCCACCATGCTAAATACAGGGGTATATGAATGTTGAGAAACATTGACCTAACCTAACCTCCTGCAGTCAGTTGGGCTCCCCCTGCTTTTTAATAGTAGGATGATTGGGGGGGGGGGGGGGGGGGGTCGGTTCAGTACTTCATCCCTTCTTCACTATCAGACACTGAGCGTATAGATTGCTTCTCCCGCGTCTGACAGGAATACAGATGAGGGAAATGATCTGTGGGTAGAGTGGGTATCTCGCAATAAAATAAAATTTCAGACAAACCTAATTACTTTGAGATTTACCAGGGCACAGAGCAAGCCGAGGCCTCAGAACATCTCTACCTGCTTAAATTACCTTCCACAACTGACAGCCCCTGACAAAGCATGTAGTTCCAGCTTGGTCCACTAGGGGGAAGCTTGGAATTGAATGCCAGAGAAAAGAAAAATTGCATTGACGTTAGAAAGATAAAACAGAGAGATACAGTTTTGCTAGAGGAAGGGACACTGCAGTACTTTTTTAACCTCTTTCCGCCCGCGTCACGCCGATGGGCGTGGCCGCGGTGGCAGCCCCAGGACCGCCTAACGCCAATTGGCGTAAAGTCCTGGGGCCAGCTAATGCAGGAGATCGCGCGCACGCTGCGCCCGCATCTCCTGCTTGGGGGGCGGAGCTTCGCCCCGCCTTCAGTCTCCGAGTGGCTATTGCCGCTCGGGAGACTGTTAGACGGCGTGATCGCCGTCTATTTCTATGTACAGCGCTGCGATCGTCAGCAGCGCTGTACTGGGGACATCCGTGTCACACGGCTGTCCCCCTGGGCGACAAGAGAGCGATCGGCTCTCATAGGCAGAAGCCTATGACAGCCGATCGCTGCAATTGGCTGGCTGTGGGGAGAAGGGGGGGAGGGAGGGGAGATAATTAAAGAAACAGGGGATTTAAAAAAAAAAAACGAACATAAATATTTATAAAAAAAATAAATAAACATGGCGGGAGCGACCAGACCCCACCAACAGAGAGCTCTGTTGGTGGGGAGAAAAGGGGGGGGATCACTTGTGTGCTATATTGTGCGGCCCTGCAGCTTGGCCGTAAAGCTGCAGTGGCCAATTTTACAAACAATGGCCTGGTCACTTGGGGGGTTTAGCCCTGCAGTCCTCAAGAGGTTAAAGTGAATGGGAACCCATATATAAATAAAAAAGTCAGATACTCACCTAAGGAGAGGGAGGCTCTGGGTCCCTTACAGCTTTCCCTCTCCTCTCCCGGTCCCGGTTTTTGCGCTGGCTCCCCCGTAGCGGTATTCGACCGTTTCGGTCAAATACCGCTGTTTCCCCGCTAAAGGGATGCTTCGGAAATGCTTCGGGAGCCCGAGTGCTCCCAAAGACGGGCCGCTGTACACTGCGCACGCATGCGCGCCCTCTATGACGTACTCGCGTGTGTGCCGCCTGTCTTTGTGAGGACTCGGCTCCCGAAGACTTCCGAAGTCCCCACGCCAGGGGATGTGAACGGGGAGCCAGCGCAGCACTGAGGGCACCGGGAGAGGTGAGTATCTGACTTTTTTATTTAATTATGGATTCCCATTAGCTTTAAAGGACACCTGAACTGAGAGATTTACTTAGGCTATTTATCTCCTTTACCAGTTGCCTGGCAGTCCTGCCAATCTTTCCTGCATCACTGGAGTCTGAATCCCACACCTGAATGAAGCATGTGGCACAGTCAGAAACCTCTGATCTGCATGTTTGATTGGGGTCTGTGGCTTAAAGGAAACCTAAAGCCAGTGAAAAAAAGCCAGTTTAACTTGCCTGGGACTTCTACCAGCCCCCTGCAGCCGCCCTGTGCGCATGCACTAAAATAACGATCCTCTGGGCCCCCCACAGCGAGCCAGTTTTGTTTTTGGCGACTCAGCCAGTGACCATCGACTGGTTGAGTACCGGGCACAGGGCGGCTGCAGGGGGCTGGTAGAAGCCCCGGGTATGTTAAACTGGCTTTTTTTCACTGGCTCTAGGTTCACTTCAACAGGACAGCCAGGCAATGTGCATTGTTTATAAGGAAATAAATACATCATCCTTCATAACCCTCTCACATCAGGTGTGCTTTAATCATATTTTCTATAATTCTCAATTTTGGCAATTTACAATTTTACATGAAACAAATTCTTTCAACTATGTAGAGCATACATGTCAAACTCTGGCCCGCGGGCCAAATCTGGCCCTCAGAGCCATTAAATTTGGCCCTCTAGTGGTTTCCCCACTTTACATTATGTTTGGCCCATTCTAGACCACCAGGGAAGCTATATTGGAGGTGAAGCCCTAGAACACCAGGGAAGCCATATGGGGGAAGTAGGGGAAAGCACTAAACTGTATAGGGGAGGGTGGTCGCCTCTAGACACCGGGGAACTGTATAGGGGAGGGAGGACCACTAGATACCAGGGAACTGTATAGGAGTAGGAGGGGGGCCATTAGACACCTGTGAAATATAAAAGACAGGAAGGTGGCCAGTAGACATTGAGGTTGGCCCGCGACTTGGTCCTAGTGTACAATTTCGGCCCACTTTGTATTTGAGTTTGACACCCCTGATGTAGGGGATGAGCTCCTGACACTGTTAGATAAGTGTAAAGGAGGGGTGGGGGTTGGAAGAACTGTTATTTCTTACTGCAGCTCTCTGCTGTGCGCCCTCCCCATTTCTCCAGGCAGCTGGAAGAAAGTAAGTCAAAATCGACTTCTTCCCGTCACCCACCCCCCCTCCTCAGGTTTCTGTGATATTCATACAAGCTTAGCAACAGAACTGGCCTTCAGCAATATGATCCTGTGGCGCCACCTAGTGTCCTTCCAGTTCTACTTGAAATAAGAGCTGGTGAATTTAAATATTTTTAGCTGTGGGTGAAATCAGTGCAGAAAAAAAATTGTGGAATTTTCCATATTCTGACATTTTCACTTGTATAATTGTTATTACATTTCATGCATTGCTATAAAGGTTTTCTGAGGTTTTTAGTGGAGACGCTTGGGTGAAATTCGCCCATTTTTTACAGTGCCCATCATGCCGCCAGAATGTAGCTACTTTTTCACCATTTCACTTTTCTGTGCTAGAAACGCACACGGCAGGTTTTCTGCCTTTAATTGCATCAAGCCCTTTGTCTCCAGGGATGTAAAGAGGAGCTGTAACCAAGGACTGAACTTCATCCCAATCAGCAGCTGATACCGCCTTTCTCAAGAGAAATCTTTTCCTTTTCTCAAACGGATCATCAGGGGGGGTCTGTATGGCTGAAATTGTGGTGAAACTCCTCCCACAGTGTGATGTCATGACCTAGGTCCTAACAGTTTCCTGTCTGTGAGCCTTGTTGCATTGTGGGAAATATCAGCTGTTTCGAGCTGTCAAGCAACTAATATCTCCCTTTGTGCATCTGTACTGTACATCTATAAAAAAAAACAAAAAAACTTTTAGCCTATCATATTGTTAGGTGTGAGGTTTTTTTCTTGTCTGCCAGTAGTAAAGATGATGACCTGCAGGCTGATTGTTAACCAAACAATATGAAGAAATTACATGGCGGATATCAATCATTTCTTGATCTCTCTTCTATTTTTTACGTTTCCACTTTGCAAAGTATTGGTTTCTTTTTTTCTCCTATTTGCTAAAGTTCCTCTTTAAAGCCTCTCACCAGCTTAAATTATTTTATTAAAGGGGCACTACAGCGAAAAACTGTAAAATTTAAAATATGTGCAAACATAGACAAATAAGAAGTACGTTTTTTCCAGAGTAAAATGAGCCATACATTACTTTTCTCCTATGTTGCTGTCACTTACAGTAGGTAGTAGAAATCTGACAGAAGTGACAGGTTTTGGACTAGTCCATCTCTTTATAGGGGATTCTCAGGGATTTATTTATTTTCAAAAGCACTTAGTGAATGGCAGTTGCTCTGTCCAACTGCCAAAAAACTGTGTAGGGAGCAGGGAAGCTAACCAGCATCATTGTTTAAATCCTTTTTAGGGAATATCTTTATAAAGAATAAAAGCCTTGCGGAGAATCCCCTATTAAGGGATGGACTAGTCCAAAACCTGTCACTTATGTCAGATTTCTACTGCCTACTGTAAGTGACAGCAACATAGGAGAAAAGTAATTTATGGCTCATTTTACTCTGGAAAAAATGTACTTCTTATTAGTATATGTTTGCACATTAAATTTTACAGTTTTTCGCTGTAGTGCCCCTTTAAACTTACTCCTCCCTCCCCCCTATTTTGCTAAGCTATGATTTAGGGATTAAAAATATCCTAAATTACTTTTATTTAGATACAAAACAGCCCTCCACCAGATGATGATTTCTGGACAGGGCTTAAGGCTGATACACACAGGGCACCGTTGTTGCTGTTGCTAGCACACAGGAGACGTGTACGCAACAGCTCAGCGACAGCTCCGCCTGAGCGACAGCTGTCTACACGTCTCTGCCCAACAGGCAGAGACACGGCGGAAGCTGTCGCTGAAAGTTTCGTCCTCCCGCCGGAAGCTCCCTTCTGGCTGTGGGTAGCTGTCGCTAGTCCGCACATATACACGCAGTACGCGTGGCGGACTAGCGACGGTTGCTGCGACAGCTGTTGCCGGCAATTGGCCAAGACAATCGCCTGGCGACAGCTCTGAGTAGCGACAGTTCGGGGTGCGCGCCTCATACACATGGAGGACCTGTCGCCGCAACATGCGCGTGCCACCTGTTTGTGGCGACAGTTCTGCCCCATGTGTATGGGCCTTTAGGCTCGGTTCCCATGTGCAACCGTCCCCTCCAATTGATTTACTTTTCCGAAGTCTTGTAAAAGTAATACCTTTTAATGGCTAACTGATAAAGTTAAATAATGCAAGCTTTCTGGGATTATAAGCTTGCATTATTTAACTTTATCAGTTAGCCATTAAAAGGTATTACTTTTACAAGACTTTGGTTTTTCTACCTACATATATTGTTTGGCTAACACGGTACAGAAACATTTTTACTACTATCATTTACTTTTCCGGAACTTCAATCCTTGGTTACAGTACTCTTTAAACCGCCTTCTGAAGGGGGAGGTATGGCCACGTTCCTGTTCAACACCCTTCCCTTTCAGAACATTCATGAAAGAAGGGCGTGGCCAGAATGCCACTCAACCTCTCTCCCTAATGAAGGGGCAGCATAATCAGCTGGAGGCGGAGCTTCACAGCACAGGTCTTGTAGTCTGCAAATAAGAGCCAAGCCAGAATATGCAAAAAAAAAAAAATGTCAAAAGATCAATTTTAATTGCTACAAGATAATGCATTAACTCTATACTTTGTATTTGTGTTACAGATCCCGTATGCAGCCAGTTTGATGAGGAAAGAAAAAGTCGGAACCCACCTGAGTAAAAGTTAAAAAGTAAGTAGTTGCCGTGTGTTGTGAGCGAGGTTATCCGAGCATGCCTCCTGAATACCACCAACTTTTCTGTAATATATTATAATTATATATTATAACAATATAATTCTTTCACTTCTAGACATTGCTTCATCAAATACAACAAGGTTTTGTAACATAACCCAACCCTGCAAACTGTATAAAGACTGAACACCAGGAGCTCTGGTGGAACAACTGGCTTTCCAAGAACCTCGGACCTCAAATGATCTAAGAGACAACTCATCCATAGCAGCTTATTACTAGACGACATTAAAAAAACATGTTTGTGTTGAACTACCAAAGTACAAAAGACCCAAGAACATGCACTAAACTTCTAAAGGACTTCTGATGGACATGAACGTTGAATGTGACGACTGGCCCAGTTTGTGTAGAACTATGACTCAAAGTGGACATCCTCTCCTGGATATTAGGAGTTGGGAGGAGGTATCTAATGACGCTTCGGCACTCAGTGTTGGTTGAGAAGCTGTGGGCCAAGTCTGAGAGCTGGTCTAGCTGGCCTAGTTCTCTGAAACTGGACAATGCCCGATGCTGGTCTCCTCTGTTTGTTTTCTTCTGCCTGCCGTATGGGTTAGACTGTACCCTTCTGGACATATTTTACAGTTTAATATTAAGTGTAATTAAGAATATAATCTCTGTTCTCAAAGTATTTATCTCCGTTCTTGTAGTTTCTTTAATATTATGTGGATAAGAATCTATAATAAAAGCTAATCAAGTGCAATTGGGGTTTCCATCAGCTTATGTTCATGGCCAATTTACAGTCCAAATCCACGCAAATATTTCCCTAGCGTCTGTGTAGGTAATCAACCCCGGCCATGGACCCCCTGAGAGTAGCGATTGTATTTGCTAAGCACAAGCGCTTTGTGCACTGTTTCTGGCTGGGTTTTGCGGCATGATTTGCAAAGCATGTGCATGAGCTGTAACTCCGACTGTATATTGTGCTCTCAATAAAGTTTTACCTACATGCCGGGTCTGTGTGCCCCGACTTACGGAGCGCTGCACCGCCCACTTGCACAAAAATTACTTGCTTCTGTGCAAGGGGGCTGGGATACCTGCACACAAGGAAATGGAAAGACCCAGAAGGTAGATAAAACTTTATTCAAACTAGTATCACAGCACACAAAAAATAGCTTCAAAATTGCTTTTCAACAGCGATTCAAAAACAATTTTGCAGCGCTCCTATACCTTACATTGGAGCACAACCGCTCCAAAAAATGCAAAAATGCACAATCACTCCTGTGGGCTCCCCTTCATGCACTTTCATTGGCAAAGCGCTTTTTGGAATCGCCTGTGATTGTCGACCATCCAAAAACACTGCCAACAGCGTTCAAGTGGGCTCCCGACCTCAGACCTTGTCATTGTTAAGTATAGGTGAATATCAATGTAAATTCTTGGTTAGGAGCTCTCCCCTCCTTGCATCACTTGTACCTAACAGTAAGAAGCTTACCCTCAACCCCCCCCCCCCCCCCAAAGCCCCTTCATTAATACATAGTTTTCTCGAAGCTTCAGCAATGATGTCAGCAGGGACTTCTGCCAATGTCTTGTTGGAAAGGGCATTTGTCTTACCATACCAGGAGGTCAGTCTCCTTCTGGGAATGGTTGTGGCATACACGCCACTCCCATGTTGCCTTAGCTGCTATTGGAGATGGAAACAGGGCTGTTTCGGCCACTAACCACACCCTCCAGGTCTGGAAAAATAGTGGTGGTGTAGTTATGAAGCAGCGAGGGGTGCAGCACTGTGGGTCACAGCAGGGAAGAGGGAAGGGGGGAGGGGGGGGGGGGGGGTCTGAGATGTGGCTTAGGGCATAACTCCCAAATCTTCCTTTTTTTGGAGGGACAGTCAGATCTTTCTTTCTTCCTCATCATGTGTCCCTCTTTCAGGACTGATGGACAGATCTGTGGAAATATATGGATTTTTTCTATGAAAAATCTGTTAAACTTACTCTAAACTTTATTCCCATCATTTAAATTGATATATTTCTCATTTTGAAACATTAAAATGAAGGAAAACTTCTGATGATAGAAAGGACCAGTGTGGGTTGAATGATAAAACGACATCTTTTGCTTTTGAATTCTTTAAAGAGAACCCGAGGTGGGTTTGAAGAATATTATCTGCATACAGAGGCTGGATCTGCCTATACAGCCCAGCCTCTGTTGCTATCCCAAACCCCCCTAAGGTCCCCCTGCACTCTGCAATACCTCATAAATCACAGCCACGCTGCTGACAAACAGCTTGTCAGAGCTGGCTGTGTTTATCTCTGTAGTGTCAGTCTGCTGCTCTCCCCGCCTCCTGCAGAACTCCAGTCCCCACCTGCATCCCTTCCCTCCCTGCTGATTGGAGGGAAAGGATGGGGGCAGGGACCGGAGCAATGCAGGAGGCGGGGGAGCAGCTGAGACTGACACTACAGATGTAAACACAGCCTCACAGCACGGCTGTGATTTATGAGGGATTGCAGAGTGCAGGGGGACCTTAGTGGTGTTTGGGATAGCAACAGAGGCTGGGCTGTATAGGCAGATCCAGCCTGTGTATGCAGATAACATTCTTTAAACACACCTCGGGTTCTCTTTAAGATGTGCATGACGAGGGGTGTGGTGGGGGTGTGGTTAGGGTGTGGCAGAGCGAGTCTTAAAGTTCCCCTCTTTCTTATTTCAAAATGTTGGGAGGTGTGGCTTGGTGTTGCTGGAGGAGTCATGATTGGTCTGCCACCCAGTCTCCCACCCATTCCCATAAGTGGGAGGTTTGGCCAAGAGATGGATATGGTGCTTGGACTGCCAGAAGACAGCCCAACTGCAATCAGGAGCAAGACAGTCTGCTCAGGGTTCGGGGAGTTCATGTAGCCTCTTCAGCTGAGGTCCCCCATAATAGAAAATCAAGGAGGTATTGGGATGTAGAGGCCCAAATTAAAGGGTTTAAATTTCATCTCTGAAGTGTGCACAGCAGCCATGTAAGGGTGATGTAAAATCTAGTTCATTTAGCTCTCAGCAAAAAAGAAACAATTTGCTTTTGACGTTTTCTGCACTGGATTGTTTGCTCATCTAGATTAAAAAAAAAGTGTTTTGGCTTCTATTTACTTTTCAGGAGAGCTGTGGCTGCATTGAGTGATTTGCTTACATGATGCTCTGGGAGTCTATTTACCCTTACCATGAAAAAAAACCTTAAAAATAAACATATGCTTTATGTAGATATGTTTATCATCATGGCCCTGATTCACATAAAGCTGGTAAAATTGATATGCGCACACAGCGCCCGTCAGTTTTATTGGCGTTTATGCAAGAAACGTAACGTGCATTGTGCGAATTGCACAACTTCCATCATGTACACAATGCACATGATTTCATGATTTCAGTGTAATGTAAGTTGCACAAGCAATGTGCGCCTTGAGTTCATAAAACGAGTTTCGCTATTACGTTGCCTTCCTTGGGTAGCCACTTGTAAAATGGACGTGTGCTGTGCTCACTCATCAATAATTTTACTGGCCCCATGTTGTATGTCAATTCAGGTATGCTCTGTGGGATTATACTCCCAAAACATTTCAGTAACTACTCTTAGGCACTGAAAAGAACATTATAAAGCATTCCAAAACATTCCTTGTGTGTAAAAACTTGTATTTTCACTACAGAGAGCAGTAAAGGCTTGCTCACCTCTAGCTAATCGGCAAACATAATTATTGCCGCGCAGGAGACACTCTCTGCCTGTGTCTTTACTCTGCTCTTCTCCTTTTCTGCTGAAGTGATTAAGCTGTTGCCAGGGTAATGTGTCCATTCAGCAGAGGGAGTGGGAGCAGAATCAAGACACAGGCAGAGAGAGTCTCCTGGCTGACGATGATTACATTTGCAAATTAGTCAAAGATGGGAAAGCCAGTACTACTCTCTGTTTCGCTATTACGTTGCCTTCCTTGGGTAGCCACTTGTAAAATGGACGTGTGCTGTGCTCACTCATCAATAATTTTACTGGCCCCATGTTGTATGTCAATTCAGGTATGCTCTGTGGGATTATACTCCCAAAACATTTCAGTAACTACTCTTAGGCACTGAAAAGAACATTATAAAGCATTCCAAAACATTCCTTGTGTGTAAAAACTTGTATTTTCACTACAGAGAGCAGTAAAGGCTTGCTCACCTCTAGCTAATCGGCAAACATAATTATTGCCGCGCAGGAGACACTCTCTGCCTGTGTCTTTACTCTGCTCTTCTCCTTTTCTGCTGAAGTGATTAAGCTGTTGCCAGGGTAATGTGTCCATTCAGCAGAGGGAGTGGGAGCAGAATCAAGACACAGGCAGAGAGAGTCTCCTGGCTGACGATGATTACATTTGCAAATTAGTCAAAGATGGGAAAGCCAGTACTACTCTCTGCAGTGGGAAAAAACACATTTTTATACTTGAACTTGAAGTCACTTTTTTATTTTTAAAACAGGATTTGTAACTTCATTTAATGCAAAAATTAACGTTACGAATTATCAATATGTGCCACTGTCGAGTGCGGTAGCTTCTGAGCTCCCCAGCTTTAGTACTTAGTAAGTTCATTAATCCATCCACAGTATGTGTACACAATGAGCTGTAGTGAGTGGGCTGTGGAGTCGGTACAAAAATCTTCCGACTCCAACTCCTCAGTTTATGAAACCACCGACTCCAACTCCGGGTGCCCAAAATGGCTCCGACTCCTTAGTCTAATACTTACCAGGGCTGTGGATTTTGTACAAACTCCCGACTCAGACTCCTCAGTTTATGAAATCACAGACTCTGACTCCAACTCTGACTCCGGGTGCCCAAACTTGCTCCGACTCCTCGACTCCAACTCCGACTCCACAGCCCTGTGACTACTACTATGTTCTACAATGGCTTTATTATGTATTGATTTCAAATATGTGTACAGCACTTACATGTTACAGAGCACATTAAACAATCCTAGTCGCTGGCTGTTCCTCATCGGAGCGCCCAGTCTGCTGTCTCTGCCATGGGCGAAGTCCAGTTTTAAGGGGAAGCTAATTAAGGGAGTCTCGCTGCTTGTTACCTGTTCCGGTTCACGGGAGGTGGGAGAAAGCATTGTTCTGGAAGGGACTGATTTTTTTCCTTTCTTTCTTCTGAGCTAAATATATTTACAGTTCAATACTCAGTACAGGTTCCACTCAAATTCATATGTAATAGCAATAAGGTCCCACAAACTCCACAACATGAAGTCCTTTTCTTCCTCTGCAAATGTTTCAGACCCCTTTCACACTGGGATGTTTTCATTGCATTGCATTACCTTTTTTACCGCAGGTTGATTTAGAAGTGTGAAACCAGCCTCTAGATCCCTCTGCTTGTATATCACAGTATACCTCCATCACACCCAATCAGAATCCACTCACCTGATGCAATGACCACCAGGGTCTCGTAGTGCATTGAGGATATTGCCAGGTCATCCTGATCTCCAAGATCAGATACAATCCACTTCCTATTCCACCTTCAATATCCCACTCATGGCCAATAGACCACAAAACAAAAAGAAGACAGGGCACTCAGGAGCTGTGTGCAGCAACAAGCTGTATTGAAGAAGACAGATACACTACATGTTTCGAGCGGAGCCCTTCCTCAGGTGTGACATGTAACATGTAGTGCATCTGTCTGCTTCAATACAGCTTGTTGCTGCACACAGCTCCTGAGTGCCGTGTCTTCTTTTAGTTTTGTGATGTATTGGAGTGCAGGTGTGGTGTGCCTGCAGGACACGGATGGCCGACTTGTTGTCGGTTTATACCCAAGGTGAGGAGTCCTTCTACTTTCACCCATAGCCAATATGATAACCGCAAATAAAAACCTCTCATAGTGTAATGCTGTAAAACTCTTTAATAATATAAAAGGTTATTGCACTCACATAAAATGACTTGTAAAACAGGGTAGAATTTAAAGAGAAACTGTAACCAAGAACTGAACTTCATCCCAATCAGTAGCTGATACCCCTTTTACATGAGAAATCTTTTCCTTTTCTCAAACGGATCATCAGTTCACTATGGTCCTGACAGTTTCCTGTCTGTGAACCTCATTGCATTGTGGGAAATAGCTGTTTACAGCTGTTTCTAACTGCCAAAAAAGCAAGCAGCATCTCCTTCCACTGACATCACCTGCCAGCAGTAAAAATGTCACCATGTGAAAAATGTCAGAATGTAAATGAGGAAGAGGAAAGATTTTACAATGGGAAAACACTGACTAAATAATTTATACATAACTATTGTAAAAATGAAGCACTTTTCTTATTACATTATTTTCACTGGAGTCCCTCTTTAATGTATGGGCTCTCCCCCATTCAGATAGCCTCGACTGGCTCCTTCCCATGTGCTATCCTTACAATGAATGGTTGACTGCCGAGCGCAGCCTCTACCTCACCGCTTCCCAACACAGCTCGCTTCACTAGTACTCATGCACTGCCACAGCCACGGTCTGCCCTACTAGTTTTGTTATAAAATAACTCATCAGCTCCCTGACCTCCAACCTGCGAGCGATCTGGCCTTATCACCAAGAACGACGAGAGTTCTTCTCGTCAGCAGGTAGACAATATCTGTCACTGGTGCAGAGAGAACAGGTTGGTCCTTAACGCAGCAAAAACTGTGGAGATGATTAACGACTTCAGGAAGCATGCCCCTTCTCCACCACCAATCCACATTGACGGAACTGAAGTGGCGATAGTTCCCTGCGTCCGCCTCCTGGGCACCACTATCTCAAACGACCTGAGATGGAAGGCTAACACCAGCTCCACCGTGGCAAAGGCCCAGAAAAGACTCTTCTTCCTCCGTCAGCTGAAAAAGTCTGGCATGCCCCATCAGGTCCTCACAAGACTCTACTCTGCCACCACAGAATCTATACTCTGCTCTTCCATCCTGGTCTGGCACACTGGTTCCTCCGTCAGCGACAGACAAAAACTCCAGAGGGTCATTAGATCAGCAGAGAATCATCGGGAAACCCCTCCCTCCACTTGATCTACTCTACAACTCGAGACTACACACTAGGGCGCTGAAAATAGCCATGGACCCCTCACATCGGGGCCACTGCTACTTCAGTCGCCTGCGTTCAGGGCGAAGATTCCGGGTCATCCCCACCAGGACCACGAGGCATAGGAACTCTTTTTTCCCTTCAGCAGTCAATCTCCTGAACTCCACCCACGTCTCACCACCACCCCATCCTTCTTAGGTTCACAGACGTGCTTGGGACTTATGGGCCGAGCCCTCATAGCCTGCCTCCACTTTCTGTTGTATCTTGCTAAATGCTATCTGTTGTATCTTGTTAAATGCTTTATCATGTATGTCTCTTGTTTAGTGCTCTATTTTTCATGTCCTTGTAGATGTTGAGCTCTGTATGTGCCAAACCCAATTCGAGGCGTGATCCTGTCACGCTTGGCGAAATAAATGATTCTGATTCTTGTAATAAATCACATTTAGATCCGGCACCAGCAACTCATCCGAGCTGCAACTCACAGCGACAGCATACAGGAGATAGAGCAGAGACAGCCTTCTTCACCTTTCAAAGGGGTTTATTAAGCATCTTGTGTTACATGTTGATTTCTTCAAAGTATAAATAGTCTTTCCTATGTCCTATGTACATCACATATGTTTACAGAATACATACAGGAAGCTAGTATTCTAACTAGGAAGCATAGAGAGCCGGATAGCTGGAAAGTAGAGTACAGTCCCCTTTTCCCTCCGTGCTCCCTCTTTATATGAACCAGAAAGAGTTAAATGTGACCTCATCTGAACCATCTATGATTGGTTCAGATCCCTTGTGATGTGAGGACACACACCTACTCGATTAATATTCTATAAGATATTTTGCCCTAGATGCAAAGAATTTCCATGTTGAATAAACATGGCTTTGTTTACTGTTCTTGTGGTGTAAATGTTGAGGTCAGTGAGACCTGTGGCCTTGTCCATAGAACAGCTTCTTGATATGTTCTAGTTTTGCTGACAGAACTGTAGATTTTCTCTCTAAGAGAAAATCCCCTTAAAGGGACTCCGAGCTCACCCTGAAAAGGAAAATAGTACTCACCAGGGGCTTTCTCCAGCCCAGCGCTGGTCGGGAGGTCCCACGACGGCGTCCTGGCTCCTCTCCTAGGCCCCGCTCCGAATGGCTGACCGGCGATTAAAGCGCGCATGCGCAGTACTTTCACGCCGGCCGCCGTGATGACGCGGGGCGGCCGGCGCCGTGACGTCAGCCGCGTCATACCAGGAAGAAGGAGCCCGACACTCGGCCGAGTGTCGCCGGGCTCCCGCCGGTCAGCCATTCCGGAGCGGGGCCTAGGAGAGGAGCCAGGACGCCGTCGTGGGACCTCCCGACCAGCACTGGGCTGGAGAAAGCCCCTGGTGAGTACTATTTGCCTTTTCAGGGTGAGCTCGGAGTCCCTTTAAAGGGCAGGTCTGCACCCCAAGCCTTTTTGACTAACTCAGTCCAAATAACTGAGACCTACTTAAATTATAACAATTCTGATCTGCCGGGCGGATCTACTCACCCCCAGCGATGCCGAACCCCTGCTGATCCCAGTGTTCACGACGCTACCCCACCCGCTGCGTGACGCACCGTACGCGCCACTCGTCGCCCCCCCCCCCCCCCCCAATAGCAACACAGTGCATCATCAGCCCCACAGCTGACACGTGTGCAGCTTGGCCCAGCAATGTCAGCAAAGGGGATCAGGTCCTGATCCCCGACGGCCACTAATGATACAATCTTTTTCATCCAATCTTACCATTTCTATATAGTATAAGGGTAAATTGAGTGAATATAATGAATGGATAGTTCAGGCAGTTACCTTATATTACATAGAAATGGTAAGATTGGAAAAAAACAGATTGGCCACCTTAATAAAAAAAATGAAGCAGATACTTACCTAAGGAGAGGGAAGGCTCTGGGTCCTATAGAACAAAGTAGTGAAGTCATGAACTGCGCTAACCAACTGACGGTTGCACTGTCGCTAGAACATTACCAAGCTTCTCGACTTTGTGAGTGTGATATCTGCATTGCCACCAGCAGGGGGAGCCCCAGCTTCTACAAAGCTTTCAAGGATGCAGGAATTTTTTGTGGAACAGGAAAAGCAGAGAGATGCTACTTTATTGCCCAATAAATCTATTAGATAAGAGGGCTTGTCCTGAGCACAAGTGTCAGAATCCCTCATGTTCTCATAGGTGAGCCATCTACCTCCTCAGCCTCAGGTAAGACTGGTCCTCTTGTGGTGTTCTATATCTCTGTGCATCAAATCTGTCTAAACTGCCTACAATCACCAAATGGAGCTGTAACGATCATCTTAATGTCATTGCACTACAGCTGTATTGTGTTAAATATTGTAAGAAACAATATTATGTAAGGGTACGTCATACAATTCATTGGATAACAATAGGGTTAACAGTAGCAAGCTTTCAAAGCAGCTTAGATCTCTTCGTCAAGTATTGTCTAACACATGAAGGGAATTTGTTTTTGTAAGTATATACACTGAAACAGATAGATAGATAGATAGATAGATAGATAGATAGATAGATAGATAGATAGATAGATAGATACAGGTTGATAGACAGACAGATATAGATACGATAGATAGATAGATAGATAGATAGATAGATAGATAGATAGATAGATAGATAGATAGATAGATAGGATAGATAGATAGGATAGATAGGATAGATAGATGCAGATTTACAGATTTAGATACATAGGCCTCAATTCACTAAGTTTTATCAAACACTTTATCGAAAGTTTGATAATTTACCTCATGGGTAAAATCTAATTTTGAATTCACGAAGATGTTATAGAGTTATTGAACGTTTTATCGATAAAACATTCGATAAATATATAACACCTTAGTGAATTCAAAATTAGATTTTACCCATGAGGTAAATTATCAAACGTTTAATAAAGTGTTTGATAAAACTTAGTGAATTGAGGCCTGATAGAAAGATAGATAGATACAGACAGACAGATACAATCAGATAGACAGACAGATTTAGATAGATAGGTAGATAGATGCAGATACAGGCAGATGGATGGATGGATGGATAGATAGATGCTGATTGAAATTGATTGAAATTGTGATTGGGTTGTGAATGCTGCGGCATAGATTTCTGGAAGATTAAACTGACAACAAAATTGACAAGTGTGTGGCTATCTTAAAGAGAACCAGAGAGGATAAAGAAAAGCTTTTATACATACCTGGGGCTTCCTCCAGCCCCATACGCACGGATCGCTCCCACGCCGCCTTCCTCCGCTGCTTGGGTCCCGTCATTACCGCCAGTCGGCCGTGGCCAATTGTCCGCATCACAGGGGCTCCCTCCATACACTTACGCGTGTGGCTGCCTACTGCACAGGCGCATGCGTAAGGGTATGGAGGGAGCCCCTGTAATGCGGACAATTGGCCGTGTCCGCTGGAAGTGACGGGACCCGGTACTGGCGATAGAGGAAGCGCATGATGGCGGCGTGGGAGCGATACGTGCGTATGGGGCTGGAAGAAGCCCCAGGTATGTATAAAAGCTTTTTCCATTTTCACACTTCGTTCCTCTCTGGTTTCCTTTAAGTGGAATATTAAACATGGCCCGTATTTTTTTTAACATTGTCTTCTATTAGGTGGAAAACTTTTGCAGCCATAAGTAAGAACACTTTTTTTTTTTACTCTTGCCGCCAACAGTCAAGCTTTAATTGAAAGTCAGATCCTCAGATTATCAGCAGCTTCAAGGACAACAGTGTTGTCTTTAACCACTTCACCCCCAATAGTTTTTTACAGTAACAGGCCAGAGCAGTTTTCACCTGTCTATTGTTTGTCTCAAGTGCATTTTAAATGAAGCAGGTGATTTTGGCGTTGCGACAACTCGGAGCAGGAATAGTGTTTAATGTCGCCGGGGAGTTTTGCGGCAGCAGGGAGAATTGTCATTCGGCTCTCCCGACACCCAACTCACCGGCGACAGATATTCCACAGTTTTATTTTATGTTTAAATCTACTTTTTACGTTTTAACAGTTTTATTGTTTTTGCTCAATGACACATTCATTGAAGTATGCCAGAGCTAAAATCTATGAACCATTGATCCGTTTTATCTCTTACTTGCTTTCATAAGCCCTTTTCTGCTAGGAAAGTGTTTTATAGTTGGATTTTCTTATCAGTGAGGATCACACTGTAGTCACTTCCTGTCTGAGGCAGGACTGAGTCAGCCACTTTCATACCTGATATTTAACTCTTTCAGGCAGAGAAAGAAAAAAAGGAACACAGCATAGTTATTAGTTTGCTAGGCACTGTACATACCCATGTCTATCTCATCATGTCACACGTCACTTCGGGTATCCCATCTTAATTAAAACAAGGCACATTTTATAGCAGTCAGGATGAATATAAACTTTGTAATAATATTTTACTTGTGGTTATTGTTATCGATTTTTCTAACATTCCATTCTATTATCTTGCAGGATGTCACAGGTCATAGATAAAAATGGATCAAATGAAAAAAGTACGTAAAGATTGCAAAAGTTCTAAAAAAAAAAAGTCAAACATGTTTTGTAGAATTTCCATTGGTAAAGCAACTATAACACTATGAAAGAGCCCCTTCAGATTTCCCCATAAGTCACCCACCACCACCCCTCTCCCCCATGGGTCTGTTCCCAGCTAGTTACCCCCACCTCTCCTGGGCAGCATGTTGCAGATGAGCCCCTTGACCTTGAGAAGATGAGGAGTCTTCACTGGGGAAGGGGGCGGCGATGGATTTCTGTCCTGCTGCAAAGTCCTCCCATGTTCAGGACCAGGTAGTCTGGTATCGTTCAGGAGGCAGAGCCCCATGCTGGATGGCTTAGCTGTTACAGCAATACCAGCCTGCATGGGATACAAAGGGTTAACTAGAGCTTGGAGGAGGGGAAGGAATCATTATATCTTATAACCTTTCACTGTATCTGTATAAAATCTTGTAAGCAAGCTGGACTCAAACATGACATGAGGCAGTTCTTTGCTGCTGTGTAACTGCACAGTGTTTCAAATGCTAACACGCACATGCTTACAAACTCTCTATTAAGTTGCATTCATTTGCAGCCAGATGGCACTCGTTGGCTAAATAGCAGTTTTGGACCAGCTGTGTGCCACCTACATTTTTTGGTATGTTCCATTAGGGGTAGGGGGCCCGTGCAGATAGCAGCCAGGCCCTTGGACTACCACCAGGACCTAGGCACCAGCCTAGGGAGCCTTGTGGATTATCCAGCTCTGCACAGCAAGCACGCAGTTAGGTGACCTGTGTGAAAGAGGCCTTAGTGTGAACAGGCCTTTAAAGGGCACACAAAGGTGAGTAAAAAAAACTATTTTTCCTTACCTGGGGCTTCTTCTAGCCCCTACAAGTCAAATCTATCCTTCATCGCAGTTCCTCCGGTCTTCATCCGCCTCCCGCCAGCAATTGCCGACCGCAGGAGGGGTCCAGCAGAGGCGTAGATAAGTAGCTATGGGCCAAGATGCAAGTTTTACATTGGGGCCCCCAAGCACTATATACATAACAATTGATACGGCGCACCAAGACCTGCTAAGAATTTCCACAGTGTCAGAGGTGCAAAAAGGGGATGGGGAACAGTTTGCTAATGATTACTACTACTTAAAGCATCTATAGAAGTGATTATTACCAGCACAGGACCAATAAAAAGTAATATTGTGCTTGAGGGAGGGCCCCTCGGGGCCCCTCTGGCCCAAGGGCCTGATGCGGTCACTACCTCTGCAACCCCTATTGCTACGCCACTGGGTCCGCGTCTTCTGCGCTTGCATGGGCTCGGGCCCGCGCAAGTCACCAGGAGCTCCCGATAACGTGGGCATACACCTGCGCATGTGCAGAAGACACAGGTGATCATTAGAGGCTTCCTGTGGGAGACGGGTGAAGACTGGGGCTGTGACGAGGGACAGACATGACTAGTAGGGGCTGGAAGAAGCCCCAGGTGAGTAAAAATAGCTTTTTTTTTTTTACTCACCTCGTGAGTCCTTTAAAGGGTACCTCCATTGTAAACTAAATTGCAACTCATCTTCCCCTTATAGTCCTCTAATGTAGGTCCAGTAAATGAATGGCAATATAAATCAGCTGTTTGCTGGGAAATGACCATAACTGGTACACCATGCCCCCCCCCCCCATTTGTGCCAGAAGCCTGCCTAGACACTACTGCAGCCATAGAGATCAGCAGGACTGCCAGGTACTGTAACTGGTATTGTTTAAAAAGAAACATATAAGGCAGCCTCCGTATCCCTCTCAATTCCCTCTCTGATCCTTTCAGGGGAGGCAGAGTCTGTAAACTAAATATAGCCACATCATTAATCAGGGGGGGCTGTTTGGTGGTTGATTAGCATATTTATGTTATAGGCATAATTAAATGAAGAAGTCATTTGTGACCCACTTTAACATTTGTCATTTCAAGGCCCTGCAAACTCGCTGTACGAGATCGTCATGGTGGCTCTGGCCGGGGTCGTCTTGCTGGTGTCTGGTCTGGTGTTTATACTACTGGTGATACAAAGGTGGGTGTCATGCTGAGCTGAAAGTGTGTCCCTCCGCGCTATATGTAGTCATCTGCACTATATCTCACCTCTCACTCAAGTCTCCAATATTTCTGGGGAAAGGGTTTAAAGATGAAAACAATAAAGGCCCATACGCTCTCTCACTTGCAAAGCAGTCATACTTCTCTATACTTATTTCTTCACAATCCCATAACCCTAAACAACTTTTTAACACCTTCAACTCTCTTCTCCACCCCCCCCCCCCCCTCCCGCCTCCCCCTACAACCACAAGCTTGTCTGCAGAGGACTTTGCAGCATATTTTGTGAGCAAAATTGAAACGCTACAGAACAGCTTTCAAAAGCAACCCTCTTCACCGGTCCAATCACCTCTTCCTTTTTCCTCTCTGCCCGGCAGCTCCCCTACTATTAACTATCCCTCTCCACATAACCACTCACCCACTCAAACCCCCTCCCTGCTAACAACCTTCTCTGCCTTAACTGAACAGCATCTTTCTTCACTAATCTCTAAAGCTCATCTTACTACATGCGCCTCAGACCCTATTCCCTCTCATCTTATCCCCCAGCTCTCCTCCCCCCTCATTCCTGCTTTAACAACACTGTTTAACCTTTCCATCTCAACTGGCATTTTCCCTTCTTCATTTAAACAAGCTATCATAACGCCACTAATCAAAAAACCCTCTTTAGACTCTACTGCCCTTTCTAATTACCGCCCAGTCTCTCTCCTTCCCTTTGCCTCCAAACTGCTGGAACGCCACATTTACTCAGAGTTGTCTAACTTTCTCTCTGCTAATTCCCTGTTGGACCCCTTCCAGTCTGGCTTCCGCCCTCAACACTCTACGGAAACCGTTCTCACTAAGGTTGCCAATGACCTCCTAGTTGCTAAAGCCAAAGGCAGATTTTCGGTACTAATACTCCTAGATCTGTCCTCTGCCTTCGACACTGTTGATCATACCCTGCTTCTCCAAACCCTCTCAACACTGGGAATCAAGGGCTTAGCACACTCCTGGCTCAACTCTTACCTGTCTGGACGTTTTTTCATGGTCTCCTATGCCAATACCAACTCCTCTCCACGCCCACTGTCTGTGGGAGTACCACAAGGGTCCGTCCTCGGACCCCTCCTCTTTTCCATTTACACCCATGGCCTGGGACAGATAATAAGCTCTTTTGGGTTTCAATACCACCTCTATGCTGATGACACCCAAATTTATTGTTCTGCCCCAGACCTCTCCACACTACTATCAAAAGTCCCCAAATGTCTATCCGCTGTATCTACATTTATGTCATCCCGCTTCCTTAAACTCAATATGAGCAAAACAGAGATTGTGATATTTTCACCTTCGCTCTCTGTTCCACCTCCCACTGTCACAATCAATGTAGAGAACACCCCAATAGCATCAACCCCCAAAGCTCGTTGCCTAGGGGTAACTCTGGACTCTGAGCTCTCCTTTAAACCACATATTAACACTTTAACTACCTCCTGCTACTTCCATCTCAAAAACATTTCCAGAATCCGTCCCTTCCTTTCACAAGAAGCAACTAAAATGCTTGTGCATGCCCTAATCATCTCCCGTCTTGACTACTGCAACACCCTACTCTGTGGTCTACCAAAAAGCAGATTGGCACCTCTCCAATCCCTACTAAACTCTGCGGCCCGTCTCATCCACCTCTCTTCTAGATCCTCTGAGACAGCCCCTCTCTGCCAATCCCTCCATTGGTTACCAGTTGCCCAAAGGATCCAATTTAAACTTCTCACACTTGCATACAAAGCTCTACACAAGCTATCGCCTCCATACATTTCCTCTTTAATCTCCAGATACCTCCCTGCTCGGACCCTCCGTTCCTCACAGGAGACCCTTTTGTCCTCCAGCCTAGTCACCTCCTCTCACTCTCGCATCCAAGACTTCTCACGGGCGGTCCCTCTCCTTTGGAACTCTCTCCCTCAACCGGTTCGTCATGCCACGAGTCTGGAAACCTTCAAACGTACTCTGAAAACACACCTGTTCAGACAAGCCTATAATTTGCTATAGGCAGCACTGAAGGCACACTGGCTCACCCACTAATCCTTGTGTTTCCTTCCCCTTTGTTTCCTCCCCACTACCCTCTAGATTGTAAGCTCGCAAGGGCAGGGACCTCCTCCTAGTGTTTCTCATACTGCTGTAATTTTAACATATGTATATGTACCAACTACATATCAACTATGTATGTATCTGTATTTACTCTATTCAATGTCATGACTGTACAGTGTCTTGTATTTCTTATGTATATTTGTTCCCCATTATTTGTTTGTACTATGTACAGCGCTACGGAAGATGTTGGCGCTATATAAATAAAAAATAATAATAATAATAATAATAATACCTACTAAGTGATTTTTTGAACGATTCTGCACGCTGTACGATTTTTTTCAAGATATGTGCAACATTGTTTAACGAAAATTTGTTAAACAATGTTTCACAACGCACACCACCGTTCCTTTTTGAATGACCGCCATGTCTGATTAAGTTGTGTAGGATTGTTCTGATCCTCAACAACTTTTGTTATATTCGTTTGTCGGTGGAGATCACCAATCCATCTGGCGGTGATCTGCCGGTGAGTACGTAGCTTAAGAGTTGGAGAAGTTCTCTCCGGGCAGCTGGTGAACACACCCATGTGACTGAGGACTGGTGTACACTTAGAGCGCTTCTGAGCGCCATTTAAAACGCCAGCGCCTTAAAAAGCTCTTGGCTAATGTTTCTCTATGTGATGGATCACACCAGAGTGATGTGATTTTTCCCAAAACGCAAAGGTGGGTCCTGCAGCACTTCTGACACAATTCAGCCTCAAAGTTAAGTATAGGAAAGTGGAAAATCGCTCTGAAAAGCGCTAGAACAGGGCGATTTTCCAAGCGTTTTTGTTACAAAACTGGTACACTGCAGCTCTACTGCACACAAAAATGCTAACAAGAAAATGGAGAAGATGGATGCCAGCATAAGCACGAGGGGCTAGAGAACAGCCCCACACAGATAAGTAACATCACACACACACACTCCACTTACAAACTTCACTTAGGGCAGGGGTGTCAAACTCAAATACAACCTGGCCAAATTGTACACTGGGGCGTAGTCGCGGGCCAACCTCAATGTCTACTGGCCGCCTTCCTCCCTTATAAAGTTCCCAGGTGTCTAATGGCCCCTCTTGAGCTCCTCCTATACAGTTCCCTGGTGTTTAGTGGCCCCCTCCCTCCCCTATACAGTTCCCTGGTGCGTAGAGGCCCCTACCCTCCCCTATACAGTTCCATAGTGTTTACTTATTCCGTCCATCTCCCCCATATGGCTTTCCTAGTGCTCTAGGGCTTCACCTCCAATATAGCTTACCTGGTGGTCTAGAGTGGGCCAAATATAATGTTAAATGGGGAAACCCCTTGAGGGCCAAATTTGAGGGTTTTGAAGGCTAGATTTGACTGGAGTTTGACTTGTGTGCCTTTGAGGGAGGTTCATGGTATATATTTCGATAAAACGGTGCTTCGGTTCCTTTTTTTAGGTAGCATGAATCTCAAAATTACAAATATTAATTATTGCACAACTGTTTCAGGGCCCATTTTCACTAGGGCAGGGTGCGGCCCGAATCTGTGCTGTGTTGGCAGCGTTTCCCCGCAGGTGAGTTGGGGGAATGAATATGCCAGCCTCCATGTCCTTCTCAGTCCAGGTGTAATCCTTTGAAGCAAATAATAAGCAAGGAAAAGCAATATTAATTTTATGAGAAACTAGCTGATGACCCGGCGTTGCCCGAGTATGTATTTGGCTGGTGTCGGCTCTGCCTACTTTTTCTACCCCTAAAGGTGCCCATACACGGTACAAGAAAAACATTCAATTTTCCCGTTTATTCAACCAAAACTATCAAAAGAAAGTTTAAAATAATCTTTTTTTCGATCAAGAAAAAAGAATCGATTATCCAGTTTTTTCAATAAAAATCCAATCGGACATGTTGGAAAAATCTTTATATTCGATCTAACGGAATAATCAAACAAAATCAAACAAAATTATCTAAATCGAAAAAAAGAAAAAATTGTACCATGTATGGGCACCATAACACACAACCACTCAATGACCAAGTTTTTGAGCTTTGGCATCAATAATTTGTATATTCCCATACAAATGAAACAAATCTGATTGGCGGTTTGTGACTCCGCCCCTCTCCAGCATTTGAACCCCAGTCACCCAGTGACCAGCTGTAGCAGGTTTGAGGCATCTGCTATTAACAGTGTAAAAATGGCAGCAATTTAGCCCCTTGGCGGCCCCTTGAAAATCAACAGGTGAATTTTGATTGGCTATTATCGGCTCCACCCACTTCCCTGAATATGAATCTCAGTTACACAGTGACCAACTGGGCAAAGTTTGTGAACCGTGCCATTAACAGTGTAAGAATTGCTGCAGTTTATATTTTCCCAGTGAAATTTGTTTTTGGCTCTGTCCACTTTTTGTAACCTAGGCACACAGTCACTCAATGACCAAGTTTGTGAGCTTTCGGGTCCTTGACATCAATAAAAACAAATCTGATTGGCTGTTTGTGGCTCCGCCCCTTTTCAGAATTTGAACCCGAATGACCAACTGTACCAGGTTTGAGGCTTGTGCCATTAACAGTGTAAGAATGGCAGCAATTTTAATATTCCCCTTGAAAATCAACAGGTGACCATTGATTGGCTTTTTTAGGCTCCACCCACTTCTCTGAATATTAATCCCAGTCACCCAGTAACCAACTGTGCAAAGTTTGAGAACCCTGCCATTAACAGTGAAGAAGGGCTGCAGTTTACATTTTCCCAGGGAAATATTTTTGCACTCCACCCAGTTTTTGTAACCTTGACAAACAGTCAAGGTCATGATCAAGTTTGTGAGCTTTCGGGTTCCTGGCATCAAAATTGTGTGAATGGAAGCAGTTTATCCAGCAAAGAAATCTGATTGGCTGTTTGTGTCTCCGCCCCTTTAGTGAATTTGAACCCCAGTCACTTAATAACTGACTGTAGCAGGTTTGAGGCTTCTGCCATTAACAGTGTAAGAAGGCAAGCAGTTTCAATATTATCTTTGATAATCAATAGGTATATTTTGATTGGCTGTTGTAGGCTCCACCTACTTTTCTGAATATTAATCCCAGTCACCCAGTGACCAACTGTCTCAAGTTTGAGAACCCTGCCATTAACAGTGTAAGAATGGCTGCAGTTTATATTTTCCCATGTAAAGTTAAGTTTTGGCTCCGCCCACTGTTTCTAACCTTGACATACAGTTCAAGACCAAGTTCATGAGCTTTGGGGTCCTTGGCATCAATAAATTGCATTTTTCCATTGAGATTAAACAAATATGATTGGCTGTTTGTAGCCCACTCCCTTTTCAGAATTTAAACCCCAGTCTCCCAGTCACGGACTATACCAGATTTTAGGCCTCTGTCATGAAGAGTGTAAGAATGGCGGCAATGTAAATATTCCCCTTGAAAATCAATAGGTGAATTTTGATTGGCTGTTGTAGACTCCACCCACTTTCCTGAATATTAATCCCAGTCATCCAGTGACCAACTGTGTCAAGTTTGAGAACCATGCTAATAACAGAATGGCTAAAATCAAACTAACAAATCTGATTGGCTGTTTGTGGTTCCACCCAAGTGGAACCTTAACTGTAAAAAAAAATAAAAAATTAGTTATACTTACCTGGGGCATCTACCAGCCCCCTGCAGCCATCCTGTGCCCTCGTAGTCACTCATGGCTCCTCTGGTCCCCCGCTGCCAGCTAGTTTCATTTTTGCCGACTGGGAGTTGGCCGGCCGCCATGCGTACGTTTTTACGCATTCCTGCTGGTGCAGGAAGCTATTGCAGACATCAACAAGTACATTTTTACGCGTTACGGGTGTAAACGGGTAAAAATGTACTTGTTTTTTACAGTTAAGGTTCCCTTTAACAGTGTAAGAATGGTAGCAATGTATATATTCACCTTAAAAATCAACAGGTAAATTTTGATTGGCTGTTGTAGGCTCCACCCATTTTCCTGAATATTAATCCCAGTCACTCAGTGACCAACTGTGCAAAGTTTGAGAACCCTGCCATTAACAGTGTAAAGGTGCATACACACATCAGACTATAGTCTTTGGAAAATAAAAGATCACAGACCAATCTTACCACCCTTAATGTAGTATGAGAGCCATACTCTACACGGTCTATTCTATGGAGCTGAACTCCACATCAGAAAAAAATCTTTGCAAGATGCTGCACACACAGATGCTGTACAGACACAAAAGATCAGTATCTGCAAAAGATCTGTTCCTGCCAAAAATCCATTCCTGCAAATTGCAATGATAGTCTATGAGATCTGCAGATCATCATACACACATGATTTAACTGACATTCATCTGCAGATCAGATCCACCAGGATGGATTTTCAGATCTGCGGATGACTGCTTGATCTGCAGATGAATGTCAGTTAAATCATGTGTGTATGATGATCTGCAGATCTCATAGACTATCATTGCAATTTGCAGGAATGGATTTTTGGCAGGAACAGATCTTTTGCAGATACTGATCTTTTGTGTCTGTACAGCATCTGTGTGTGCAGCATCTTGCAAAGATTTCTTTCTGATGTGGAGTTCAGCTCCATAGAAAAGACTGTGTAGAGCAGGGGTCTCAAACTCAATTTACCTGGGGGGCCGCAGGAGGCAAAGTCAGGATGAAGCTGGGCCGCATAAGGAATTTCACAATCGCGGCGCATCGCCGCCTCTGCCCGCCCCCTTCACTCTTCCTTCACAGAGAGGGGCGGGGAGAGGCGGCGATCCGTGCGGCGATTGACGTCAGGAGGGGCAAAGCTGAAGCTGAAAGCTCTGCCCCTTCCAGGAAATGGGGGCTCTGCAGCCCACGTTTAGCGGCGGGGATGCAGCGGATTACTTGGGAGCACTGAAGCGAACTATAAGGAAGATTTTGCCAGCGAGGGCCACAAAATATTGTATCGAGGGCTGCAAATGGCCCGCGGGCGGCGAGTTTGAGACCCCTGGTGTAGAGTATGGCTCTCATACTACATGAAGGGTGGTAAGATTGGTCTGTGATCTTTCATTTTCCAAAGACTATAGTCTGATGTGTGTATGAGCCTTTAGAATGGCTGAAGTTTATATTATAGTTTATATTTGACCAGTGAAAGCGTTTTTGGCTCCGGCCACTTTTTGTAACCTTGACACACAGTCACTCAATGACCAAGTTTGTGAGCTTTCAGGTTCCTGGCATCAAAAATGTGTGAATGAAAGCAGTTTATCCAGCAAAGAAATCTGATTGGCTTTTTTTTGGCCCCACCCCTTTAGTGAATTTGGATCCCAGTCTCCCAATAACCGACTGTAGCAAGTTTGAAGCCTCTGCCACACACAGTGTAAGAATGACAGCAGTTTAAATATTCCCCTTGAAAATCAATAGGTGACTTTTGATTGGCTGTTGTAGGCTCCACCCACTTTCCTGAATCGTAATTCCTTCATTTAAAGGGGGCTTAGATGCTTTCCTTGCGTTGAAAGACATCCATGGCTACAATTACTAGGTAATGCCTAATGATGTTGATCCAGGGATTTTATCTGATTGCCATCTGGAGTCGGGAAGTTTTTCCCTTTAGGGGCTAATTGGACCATGCCTTGTAAGGGTTTTTTCTCCTTTCTCTAGATCAACAGGGATATGTGAGGGAACAGGCTGGTGTTGTACTTTATACTGGTTGAACTCGATGGACGTATGTCTTTTTTCAACCCAAAATAACTATGTAACTATGTAACTATGTAATCTCATTCACCTAGGACCAAGTGTGCCAGGTTTGAGAACTCTGCCATCGTAACAGTGTAAGAATGGCTGCAGATTACATTTTCCCATTAAAAATAAATAGCTGAAATTTGATTGGCTTTTTTATGCTTTTCCTGGATTTGCAACCTTGGTCACCAGCTGTGCAGGGGGGACCCGAGACCCCCAGAACATATCATCTAGGTAGTAAGGGGAACTGTATACCAAGTTTCGTTCAAAATTGGTGAAGCAGTTTTCGAAGTGATCACGGCACACACACCACACCACACACACACACATCCGATTTTTTATATATAGATGGGTGGAGATATTTGAAATAACACTCCTGAGTTTTTTCTAAAAAACTGTCAATTCTTCTTCTTTTTAGGCGCTGGAACATCTGCAAATTCCCCCTATTCCCGTAGCACCGAGGAGAATGCTGTGCCCATTATTAACGTCAATCGCAGTGCACACGACAAACATCCCTACAGGCTGGGTACCGGGCCCCATACACATCAGCTTCATCTCGGAGAGGGGCAGGACCGCATCGGAGATTCCCATTGGTCGAGTGCAACTCTCCAAAGACGCCCTTCTGTACATCTCTCTGATGTCTATGAACCTGCCTGATGACGCGAGCCAGAGCAGCGGCCCTGAGGGGGTCCAGCAACGCTACATTAACACTGCTCAGCCATATGACGGACTATAACGTAACTCTGATAGAATCAACATGTCAAATCATGGACAGGCGATCAGTCTACCTCTACCTGCAATTCTTATCTCCAGAGTTTTGAGGGAAACGAAAAAACAAAAAGAATCTTAGTATTTGCAGGCCTTACAGAGGTTATTGGACACTTGGATCGCTTCTAGCTGGAGTATAAAGGGACTCCGAGCACCTCTCATGGCATGCCTTTAAAACTCCGACCAGTACTGTAAAGTACTTAAAGATGCATACATTCTGTAGCTTGTGCTCTCCTCTTTCATTTGATGCCTGGATCACCGCTCTACACCAAATAGTTTTCGTTCCATTTCAATTTAAAAATGGTGGCTGCCATCTTGGCTGTTATAACTTCCGGGTCACCCCTGTCTTCTATGTTAGAGAAGTGCATCACTGAATGAAGCAGGAAGAGGAAGTGACACGCATGGCCATTGCAAGAGGCTCCTCCAGAGAGGTCATAGCACGACTTTGTTGGAAGCCGTCTGTCTTAAAGGCATGCCCATGAGAGGTGCTCGGAGTCCCTTTAACAAAGGTCTCGAGTCTTGTACATGCATATCAGGACTGTGGTCCGCTGGGATCAGGACTTGATCCCTCAGCCGACATTCCCAAACTAGCTTAAAGGAAACCCGAGGTGAAAAGAAACTGATGAGATAAACAATTGTAGTTATCCTCCTCCTCCTAAAAATGACTTTTTAGGTTATCCCAGTTTTATTTTATATTTAAATTTACTTTTTACGTTTTTACTGTTTCATTGCTTCTGCTCAATTACACATTCATTTAAGTATTCCAGAGCTAAAATCTATGAACTATTGACCCTTTTTATCTCTATTCTTCTCTCGGAAGCAATTTTTTTGCTAGAAAAGTGTTTGATGGCTATAATTCCTTGTCAATGAGGGTTATGCTATAGTCCGACGCATTCCGGACAGAAACTGTCACTTGCATACCTGATGTTTAACTCTTTGAGGCAGAGAAAGAAAAAAAGGAACACAGCAGTTATTAGTGTGCTAGGCACTGTACATACACATGTCTATCTCCTCATGTTACGTGTCACCTTGAATATCCTTTAAGTACAGACATGTTACTAGCCTACAAGCTAGTAACACATCTGTTACTATGGAGCAGATAGGAGCGGCAAGCAGGTCGATCGGCAGAGTGGTTTGTGGTGGTTGTGGTGATCAGGAGAACAATGCGCTCAGGAGCAATCACTAACGATTTAGCAAGCTGGGACCATCAGAGGCTTTCCACTACAGAGTAAAGTACTGTATATTCTGGAGTATAAGACTACTTTTTAACCCATGAAAATCTTCTGAAAATTCAGGGGTCGCCTTATACTCCGGGTGTCATTGATGCCGGGTGATACGCCCTATCCTGTTACCGCCTCTCGGATCTCGCTGGTGAGGACCTGTAGTGAAGCGGCGCAGGCGCACATGTGCGAGATCTGAGAGGCAGAGAAGGAGGTAAGTAGGATACAAGGGCGGGACAGACGGGTGAAAGAGGCGTGTTTTATGGGCACAATCGCAATCTATTCCTCCATACCGCTCTGATCAGAGCCGGATTAAGGCTAAATGGGGCCCTAAGCAAAGTAACTGATTTGGGCCCCCCCATCATGTCGTAATAGAATCAGAAGATGCAGCTGCACAGCAATATGTCGCACACACCGGGCAGCCGAGCTACTGGTTGCTATGGGCAACAGCACGCTTTCCTCTGTGGGTGCACAATGCAGGGAATAGCAGCGGCAAAATTCAGAGTGAGAGATGAATGGCTGGGACATTTGCACTCAGGGGCTGGGGCACCCCTGTGAAGAGGGCGCCAGATATCACAGCAGCAGCACTTTCCCCCTGCATCTCCAGCCTGGCAATAGCAGAAAGCTCTGGACACCGCCAAACCGGAAGCCGTTCCCCAGACAGAATTATATAACCACTCCCACCACCGAACAACCAATTTCCTCCCAAACTAGACAGCCACCATGCAGCCTCCATCCCAGTGAATACGATAGTCCAGCAGAGAAGGCAGCCGCAGTGGGGGAGAATGACAGCACCAGATGAATCACATTCACCTATTGCGATCCAAGCAATAGAGGTCCCGTCATCCGGAGCCCATCTGTCTCCTCTAGAGTGCTCCCGCTCTGTTACTACTACTATTACTACTTCCTACTTCATGTCTGATCTGAGAATCAGGAAGTTCAGAGCGAGTGGCTGCACTGTAGAAGAGACAGATGGGTTTCAGATGACGGGATCTCTATTGCTTGGATCATGGATAGGTGAGTGAGCGTTTGCCATCTGCTGCTATCATTCTTGCTGCAGCTGTGGTTCTCTGTGGGATGGGAGGGTGGAGTGGGCAGCGGCAGAGCGCACAGTAGCAGGAGGGGGACCTAGGAGGAGAGCCTGGCTCTGAAGACAATCAGCAGCGCACGGCATCATTTGACAAGACAAGACAAATAACATTTATATTGCGCTTTTCTCCTGGTGGACTCAAAGCGCCAGAGCTGCAGCCACTAGGACGCGCCCTATAGGCAGTAGCAGTGTTAGAGAGACAAATCAAATCAAATCAAAGATAGCTTTATTGGCATGACCAAGATTCATACAGGTATTGCCAAAGCAAGGGGAAAAAGGGGGACATGGGAGGGGGTGGGGTAGGGGGACAATGGCTAAGCAGTCTGTGGACATTTTTAGGTTTACAGTTCCGTTATGCTCCTCTCAGTCTGTGGCATGCTGTGACATAGTGTGCAGCGGTTGTCACTGTGGATTCCTCTTCTCCCAGTAGGATATATGTTTTTCTCTCATCTTCTAGTGTGAGAAAGTCTGGGAATAGTTCCGACAATTTCTTAAAGTAAGTGTCCCTGGTTGCAGTATATTTGGGGCAGTGCAGCAGGAAGTGGCTTTCATCCTCAAGGGTCTTCTGCTCACAGTGTTGGCATAGTCTCTCCTCCCTGGGTTTGTACATCTGTCTGTGTCTCCCAGACTCTATTTCGAGGTTGTGAGCACTCAATCTGTAGACACTCAGGATTTTCCTCTCTTGAGAGTTTTGCAGCTTTTCCAGGTATGGGGCCATTTTATATTCTCTTTGTAGAGACTGGTATATGGCTAGCTTTTGTGACTGTTTTATTTCACTCCTCCATTTTTCCACATAGTCTTCTTTGCTCTTAGCTGTGGTGTGTTTTATCTGGACTTTTGTTATGACCTGTGGGCCGGGGGTTGGAGGGAGTATAGAGCTGACCACGACTTTCAGTGCACACGGCTTTTCTTGGTCTTCATTGTGCAGCATGGCTTTGTAGTGGGGTGAGTCAGGGCTGCTGCTCTGTAGGTGGGCCCAGAAGGACAACTTGCCTACGGTCTCCTACTGAATAGGTGCTGGCTTACTGAACAGGCAGAGCTGAGATTCGAACCCTGGTCTCCTGTGTCAGCGGCAGAGCCCTTAAAGGGACTCCAAGCAGTGCCTGTGGATATGCCTTTAAGCATACCCACAACTAATTCATTACATCCTCACACCTACCAGCATGATGTTTGTAATTATATCCCCCTGGGTTCCTTATATTTCATTGCATTGTGCTGAATCGAGCTGCCAACTTTGGAGAAAAGTCGTCCTGTGGCTGTGATTTAGATCGTGAAAATATCAAAAACTAAAAGGCATAGAGCAGCCGTTTATATATCATTGGAAAGAGGAGAAAGAGAGCTTTAAAATTATATGAATCTTTCCATAGCTACTGCACTGCTCAGAGTCCCTTTAACCATTATACCATCCAGCCACCGCTGACTTTGGAGAAAAGTCGTCCTGTGGCCGCGATTTCAATCGCGAAAATATTGAAAACTAAAAGGCATAGAGCAGCTGTTTATATATCATTGGAAAGAGGAGAAAGAGAGCTTTAAAATGATATGAATCTTTCCATAGCTACTGCACTGCTTAGAGTCCCTTTAACCATTATACCATCCAGCCACCGCTGACTTTGGAGAAAAGTCGTCCTGTGGCCGCGATTTCAATCGCGAAAATATCGAAAACTAAAAGGCATAGAGCAGCCGTTTAGATATCATTGGAAAGAGGAGAAAGAGAGCTTTAAAATGATATGCATCTTTCCATAGTTACTGCACTGCTCAGAGTCCCTTTAACCATTATACCATCCAGCCACCGCTGACAGGATGGCAAGGGCTGGTTTATGTGCTAATGGGGCCCCTTTGACTCTGAATGGGGCCCCAAGCGACTGCTTTTGTTGCCTGGTCGGTAATCCGGCCCTGGCTCTGATAAACAGGGAGACAGGGAGAGCTGACCAGTCAGTCCACTTAGGGAGAGATGACCATTCCAACCAGTCAATCGCCTATATACTGTTATATACTGGGTACCACATACAGTGCAGCACCAGTATCTGTTCATACATAGCACCAGTATATGATTTTTTTTTTTAAATCTGGTGTGCATTGGAAGAGGGGTAGTCTTATACGGCGAGTATATCGCAAACTCTATATTTTAACTGGAAAAGTGTGTGTGTTTGTGGGGGGGGGGGGGGGGGGGGGCGAGATATATGGTATCTAAGGTTTTATTGTTTTGTTTGGGGGGTTTTTTGCTGCAGGTGTCCTTTAATACACCACTTTCTATAGTGGTGTTAGTGAAAGCACTCTCAAACAGTCACCGATATGTTACTTGTAAAGTTCCTTACATCCCATGATCCTTTGCCGTTCTGATTTGCTCTATGGCTGCTCTGCCTGTTTGCTTGACACACCCATATGTAGGTCTTGGTATCCAGTGTGAAGGGGCTCTGGAATCTCCTGAAGGAACAATTAAAAAGCTTTTCCTGAACTTATCTCTGGAATACTTTTTGCCCTTCTTTCTCCTCACTGTTAACTTAAATATCCGCCCACCCAAGAAGAAGCCCAGCTATTGGCCAGCGGTTCATACCTCACAATTCAGACAACCCCTCCCCTCTGCTGGAGGCATGGAATGATTTGCCTCCAGTGATGTCACATCCATCATAAACATGTATAAATGATAGGATAGAGCTTCAATTCATTATATACTATTTATGTGTCCCTGTAGTCCAGCTACTCTGTGACAGTTTTTATATTTTTTGTTCAGTATTACTCTAATGGTGGAGAATCAGATGATTAAAACACAGCCACTTGTGATCGGCGGTTCTTTTTAGGAAGTGTCTTCTGATAATCATACAGGTGCTTGGCTACCCTGTACAAAGACCTCAATCGTAAAGGGGTACTATGGTGAAAAATTGTAACAGTCAAAATATGTGAAAACACATGCAAATAAGAAGTATGATTTTTTCCAGAGTAAAATGAGCCATAAATTACTTTTCTCCTATGTTACTGTCACTTACAGTTATAGAAATCTGACAGAAGCAACAGGTTTTGAACTAGTCCATCTCTTCAAGGGGGATTCTCATGGATTTATTTATTTTCAAAAGCACTTGGTGAATGGCAGTTGCTCCGTCCAGCTGCCAAAAAAGTGTACAGTGAGCAGGGAAGCTGGCCAGCATCATCGTTTAATTCCTTTTTAGGGAATATCTTTATATAGACTTTGCCTTGCTAAGAATTCACTATGAAGAGATGGACTAGTCCAAAACCTGTCGGTAATGTCAGATTTCTACTACCTACTGTAAGTGGCAGCAACATAGGAGAAAAGTAATTTACTCATTTTACTCTGGAAAAAATGTACCATACATACTCGGCTATAAGTTGAGAAATTTAGGACTAACTCAAAGTATAAAAGTGTGGGGGGGGGGGGGGGGGGGGCGACTTGTACTTGTGATTGTCCTACATTTACCAACTTATAGCCAGGATGAGAGGGCTGCCTTTCTCTCTCCCCCTCCCTGTAGTGGACTAGTGGCCGGGGACTTTCATGCTCCCACCCACCCACGATCACCCAAAGGACCTCCACCACTGTCTATCTTCCCCCTGTGTAAAATGCTGTGGAATCGCCGCAGCCGACTTACGATTCCAGCACCAGCTGTCATGCGCTATCCTCTTCCTCACTCACGCCGCGTCGTGCGACTTCTGGAGGCGGCACTAGTGCACGCAAGTCTGCATACCGCCGGCTACCATAGTCACATGATGCGGCATGAGTGAGGAAGTGGAGAGTGCATGACTGACATGACTGTGCTGGACTCATACCGTAAGTCGGCTGCGGCGATTCCACAGCATTTTACATAGGGGTAAGATAGAGAGTGGCGGACATCCTTTGGGTGATGGTGGGTGGAAGGTAGGGAGGATTAAAGTTCCTGACAGCCACTTCACTGCTGCTGCACGCGGCATTCGATTACATGGGGGAAAGATAGATGTAGACATGCTTTGGGAGACGGAGGGAGGATTAAAGTCCCTTGCAACCATTTTGCTCCTGCTGTAGACTACACAGCATTTCATTACACACGGTGGGGATGGAAGGGGGGGGGGGGATAGAGAGGGGGTCACCCTTTGGGTGATGGTGGGTGGGAGGTAAGATCAATGTCTCCAGCCACTAGTGCTCTGCAGGGAGGGAGAGAGACAATGCATGGCTGCACTTGGGGGCCAGGAGGGGTTAATGGCCACAATACTGTATGCAGTGCAGCTATTAACCACTCCTGGTCCCCAAGTGCAGTCGTTAACTTTTAGGGGTAGACTTATACTGGAGACACAGAACAATTCCAGCTTAAGGGGCTCAAATATTGGGGTCGACTTATACACGAGGTCGACTTGTTTCCAAGTATATACGGTACTTCATATCTGTCTATGTTTGCACTTATTTTAAATGTTATAATTTTTCGCCATAGTGCCCCTTTAATATGTATTATAACAGAGATTCTTTCTCATGTTACCTGTTTTAATGTTATTTCTTTTACATGACATTTATTTTATGTGTATCTTATATGTATGCCATCATGTGTAAAATAAGCCATAAGCTGCTTAAATAAATATATCCCATATTTTAAATACAAACGTGTTGAATTATTTTGTAAATCACTTATTTTGCATGTTTTTTGTTGTTGTTGTAAGCAAAGATTTTTGTACGCAAAAAAAGGTTAAAGAAAAAAAAAAGGTGACATGCAAATGCATTCTTTTTTTGTCCAGGACTTATGCTGAAATATACATTAAGACTTAAAGAGACTCTGTAACAAAATTGTAAGCCTTATTTCTTCTGTCCTATAAGTTACTATTACTGTTCTAATGTGGTCTGTCTAACTGCAGCCTTTCCTACTTGCACTGTCTCTGTAATAAATCTTATCTCCTTTCCTCTGTCGTGTCTGTCGGGCTGAGGCTGGAATGTGTGGAATGTGCAGCACTGCTTGTCATTGGCAGAAGCTTTACACACCCCCTCCAAGCTCTGCATGAGTCACACAGTAAGCTAGTTCTCAGCCTATGATACTCTGGTTAGAAGCCAGTGTTTTGTTTGTAAACACTGCCTAAAACTGTTCATTACAAGCCAGGATTGCAGCAGGGAGTGGCAGAAACAGCACAGAGGGGCCCAGGGGAACATAAGGAATAGAATGGTATGCTTTTTATCGTAAGAATATTAGAGTACAGATTCTCTTTAAAGGGGCATACATTTGAAATCGCCGCCGGTAGACTTGGGCGCAGGATACAGCCAGTATGTGGCTGATCCTGCTTCTGCACAAGTCCCGGCCGTGTTAATTACTATTCCCCCTCCAGGCATGGATAGTGGGGGAATGATATAATTCGGCTTCCAGCGATTGTAGGAGGCTGAATTATTGTGTTTTTAAAGCCTTCAGCTCCGTCTTCTGACGGCGCCGACGTTACTCACTGAGTGCCACTATAACTGTAATTCCTATTACAGTCTATGGTGGCGCCGGCTGCGCCCAAATCTAGCAGTGCTGAAAAGCACTGCTCCGTTGAAGGGAACCTGAACCGAGTAAAATTATTTAAAATAAACACAAACACATGATGTACCGGGAAAATGTATTCTAACAATCCTTTCTAGTTCTGACAAGATTTTGTCAGAATTGAAATACATCAGTTGCTATCAGTTATAACTGAAAGGACAACTGATGTGCAAGGTAATGTTCATGTTTCCCTATGGCTCAAGTGGACGATATTACAGTTTAACAGTGTGCTGACCAGAAGTTGTAACAGAGTCATCGCCATTTTTAAAATGTAAAACTAGCATTCCACCGATCACAGTGGAGAAACAGGACGCGGGAGAGGAGAAAGAGATACGGGAGGTATGTATGACTTGTATATTTTTATTTTGACTATTAATTTTCAGTTCAGGTTTGCTTTAAAGTAAACCTGAGACAAATTAAACACAATGATGTATACTTTCCTGGGGCTTCCTCCAACCCCCTGTAGTTGGTGACCTACTGCGGTGTGCATCCGCTCCCCTCTGTTCCTCTGCTCTCAGCCCCGGTAGTTAAAGGACCACTATCGCAAAAATTGTAAAATTTAAAATACATGTAAACATGTACAATTAAGAAGTACATTGCTTTTAGAGTAAAATGAGCCATAAATTACTTTTTTCCTATGTTGCTGTCACTTACAGTAGGTAGTAGAAATCTGACATTACCGACAGGTTTTGGACTAGCCCATCACCTCATAGGGGGGTTCTCAGGGTTTTCTTTATTTTTAAAAGCACTTGGTGAATAGCAGTTGCTCCGTCCAAATGCCAAAAAAGCGTACAGCGAGCAGGGAGGCTGGCCAGGATCTTTGTATAAATCCTTCTCAAGGAGTGTCTTTATAAAAAATAAAGGCCATGCTGAGAATCCCCTATGGAGAGATGGACTAGTCCAAAACCTGTTGGTAATGTCAGATTTCTACTACCTACTGTAAGTGGCAGCAACATAGGAGAAAAGTCATGTATGACTCATTTTAATCTAAAAGAAACATACTTCTTATTTGTATGTATTTACTTATATTTTAAAGGGAACCTAAACTGAGAGGGCTATGGATGTTTCCTTTTAAACAATACCAGTTACTTGGCAGTCCTGCTGATCTCTTTGGCTGCAGCAGTGGCTGAATCACACACCTGAAACAAGCATGCAGCTAATCCAGTCTGACTTCAGTCAGAGCACCTGATCTGCATGCTTGTTCAGGGGCTGTGGATAAAAGTGTTAGAGCCACAGGATCAGCGGGAGAGTCAGGCAACTAGTAATATTTTAAAAGGAAAAATCCATATCCTTCTCAGTTTAGGTTCCCTTTAAATTTTACAGTTTTTTGCCATAGTGGTTCTTTAAGGATTACTCCGCATGTGCATCCCTGGCCACGTGGCTCCATGGTCGGCACGCCTGTAGCATTCTGCACCTGCGTAGTTAGTTAAGGCTTGTAACTGCGCAGGCGCAGAATGCTTACGGACGTGGGAATGCGACAAAGGAGGCGCACAGCCAGGGTCGCAAATTAGCAATAGTCCCCAAGTGGCTCAGTTGTGGATTTTACTGAGCTGACGGACCGCACGGTTTATGCAGTTGAGGAACAAGAAAAGTAGAGGCACTGTTGCAGCAAAATGAGGTACCTTTAATCTACGGTATAGTGACACAGCGGGGTATACAGTGGGGATGAGGGAGTGCCTGACAGCTGTTTCGCTAAAAAAGCTTCTTCAGAGACAAAGTATAAGGAACCTCTGAAGAAGCTTTTTTAGTGAAACAGCTGTCAGGCACTCCCTCACCCCCACTGTATACCCCGCTGTGTCACTATACCGTGGATTAAAGGTACCTCATTTTGCTGCAACAGTGACTCTGCTTTTCTTGTTCTTCAATTACAATTGTGCATTCTTGAGTGCACGCTGCAGTATGGAATGCGCAATCCAGTGAACCCAGTACCCATCTACCCGCACCTAGTGCCAGTCTTTCTCTCTCAATTACGGTTTATGCAGTAATGCAAATCTATGGCAACACATTCAGTGTAAACAGAGCACAGTGCGACGCGCATGCGCAGATCGACGGAAATCTCGGTGACGTGTTTCCTCTCCAACAATGTCGTCTAAGGCCTAGGTTCTCAACGTGTGGTACGCGTACCCCAGGGGGTACTTCTGATGGTTCCAGGGGGTACTCGGGCTTGATATACTTAACCAAGAATACAAATTTAAAGTTTTAGAAAATGATAAAAGTTTTAGAAAATGATAAATCTTATCTAAACAACACCAAATGAGTATTGTAGCTAAGTAAAAGCAATAGTAAATGCTTGAAAATGGTTTAGAACCAATTATCATGTACTACGATGAAATATATATTTGTCAAGGGGTACTTGTGATAATGTTTACTATGCTAGGGGGTACTTGGAGAGTACAGGGTTTTAAAAGGGGTGCATACCAATAAAATGTTGAGAAACACTGGTCTAAGGGCAGTGTTAGGGAGTCTTGCCCATGGTTTTCCTCACTGAACTTACTGCTGGCTTACTGAACAGGAAGAGCCGAGATCCGAACCCTGGTCTCCTACGTGAGAGGCAGAGCCCTTAACAATTTCACTATCCAGCCTTCTTAGAGCATCATCATTCCCCAGGCAACCTAGGCAGGTGCCTGGGGCCTAGTGGGTGTTAAGGGGACGACCAGCATCCTTCTCTGACCTCTTGTCACTTCATCTTAACAAAAGGGGGCCCCAAATCGACTACCTTGCCTAGAGCCCCATTACATTTTATTCCATTTCCGCTCTGATCAGATTCGGTCAGAGAGGCATCTACCTGATGGTGGATCTAGTGGCAGATCCAGAGGAGAGGTGTATGGGCAATTAAGAAAAAATAGTGGAATTCATTCTTAAATCGTATCTCATTAACCACTTTGAATCCCTTGCTACGCTTATCTACTCCCCACAAAACTTCATCTGAAGCTCAGGGGAGTAGATAGGCGTACTTGTGGTAAACAGTGTGCTGTATGCCCAATAAGCTATCTGATTATGTATATAGGGTATCATTTAAACCGTGACAAGTGAGAGAATAGATTTTGTGTTGTTTGACAACTGAGGGCTAAGTCATGTGATTTTTTTTTTACCGGAAAACTGAATGAAAAGCAATACAACTGTTGTTTTCATGTACTCTATACCCCTAAATAAATACTTGCCAGTGACAGCATTGAAAAGAGAATACATAGTTACCCTAGGGCCTTATGCTGGGAATACACGGTTCGTTTTTGCCTTCGTTTAAACCTTCGTTTCGATTGTGCCTTTTGTCCTTTTCGATCCCGAAATAATCAGTCATACGGTTAATATCACCACCCACGGTTTAGTTTTTTTTTCCGATTCTGATGGTTTCGTTTTTCCAATGATCGAAGGCTGCAAAGAAACGAAACGAAAATCCCTTTTTACAGGGACGGACTAGCAAAAACGAATGTATAATCGATCTGAACAGCCATCAAGCCTACCAATGGCTCGATTAGATGGATAAAGAGAGATAATATCAAACATGTTCGATCACTAGTCGTTCGTTTTTGGGGTCTATTAATCGAAACTATAATGAGATTATGACTATTTTCACATACGTTTTCAACACTCGATTCGTTTACCGAACGAATCGAAGGTTTAAACGAAGGCAAAAACGAACCGTGTATTCCCAGCATAAGCTTTTAAAATATGTATGCCATGAGAGTGTATTACTGTTAATCATGAAGATAAGGGCTTTTAATTACTGATAGAGTACAATGAGAAAACAAAAAACACAAACCAGAAACTAATATATTATCGCCATACATTGTACTAGGAACATTATTTAAATGTTGAGATAACCAGGACAAATTAGCAAATACAATGTGTGGGTTTTACCTATGGTAACATTGTTTATTTGAAAACTGTAGTGGATGGAAATGGAGAAATAGTGTATTTTTTCTTTTTTTTTCCTCATTTTTCCCTTTAAAATGCACAGATAATAACATAATTACTAAAAGCAAATATCACCCTCACAAAGCATAATTTGTGGCAAAAAAACAAGATATAGATCATTTACATCTGATGAGTAGCAATAAAGTTATTGGTGAATGAATGGGAGGAGCGCTGAAATGTGAAAATTGCTCTGGTTTTTAAGCAAAAAACCCTGTGGTGCTGAAGTCTCTCCTTGCCTATTTGTTTTGTCTTAACTACAAAATAACCTTTCAGCACGTCCCAAGCCAGGGAAGAAGAAAATAAAAAATCAACTGCAATAGGTTGTTTCTGTCTATCTTCACTTTGATATGTGGATTGTGGAAGGATTAGATTGTGAGCTCCTCTGAGGACAGTCAGTGACATGACTATGTACTCTGTAAAGTGCTGCAGAAGAGGTCAGTGCTATAGAAATACAGAATAATAATAATATGGTAGAACATTATTAGAATATGACTATGGTAGGATTAGATTGTGAGTTCCTCTGAGGACAGTCAGTGACATGACTATGTACTCTGTATAGTGCTGCAGAAGATGTCAGTGCTATATAAATACATAATAATAATAATAATATGGTAGGACATTAGACTATGACTATGGTGGGATTAGATTGTGAGCTCATCTGAGGGCAGTTAGTGACATAACTATGTACTCTGTATAGTGCTGCAGAAGATGTCAGTGCTATATAAATACATAATAATAATATGGTAGGACGTTAGGCTATGGCTATGGTGGGATTAGATTGAGAGCCCCTCTGAGGACAGTCAGTGACATGACGATGTACTCTGTATAGTGCTGCAGAAGATGTCAGTGCTATATTAATACATAATAATAATAATATGGTAGGACATTAGACTATGACTATGGTGGGATTAGATTGTGAGCTCATCTGAGGGCAGTTAGTGACATAACTATGTACTTTGTATAGTGCTGCAGAAGATGTCAGTGCTATATAAATACATAATAATAATAATATGGTAGGACATTAGACTATGACTATGGTGGGATTAGATTGTGAGCTCATCTGAGGGCAGTTAGTGACATAACTATGTACTCTGTATAGTGCTGCAGAAGATGTCAGTGCTATATAAATACATAATAATAATATGGTAGGACGTTAGGCTATGGCTATGGTGGGATTAGATTGAGAGCCCCTCTGAGGACAGTCAGTGACATGACGATGTACTCTGTATAGTGCTGCAGAAGATGTCAGTGCTATATTAATACATAATAATAATATGGTAGGACATTAGACTATGACTATGGTGGGATTAGATTGTGAGCCCCTCTGAGGACAGGCAGTGACATGACTATGTACTCTGTACAGTGCTGCAGGAGATGTCAGTGCTATATAAATACATAATAATAACATGGTAGGACATTAGACTATGACTATGGTGGGATTAGATTGAGAGCTCCTCTGGGGACAGTCAGTGACATGACTATGTACTCTGTAATGTGCTGCAGAAGATGTCAGTGCTATATACAGTAAAAACATAATAATAGCTATTTAAATGCATAATAATATTATGGTAGGACATTAGGCTGTGACTATGGTAGGAGCTGGATTGTGAGCTCCTCTGAGCAGTTAGTGCCATGACTATGGAACGGGGCTTTCATTCTGTCTTTGTTCCCATTAAAGATCTTTCCCTCTCGGTCATGCCTGAAACAGGAAGTATGATAAGAGAAAATGCCTCCAACAAATATTGACACAGAAATAAAAAATATATTACATAACTGTGATGATTTGCTCAGCTGCCTGTGCAGGCAGGCAGCTTTTTGACCATTGTTTTGATTTGCATGCTTCAGGACTCTGGAAAGAAGAGCTTCTGTCAGTTTTGCAGCTTGTGCTTGCAGAGGAATTTGCATACGTTGTCATGCAAATTGCCTGGCCACATTCATTGGAGGCGTGTACTATAAGTACTATGTCTTTCCCACAATGCTTCTCTGTTCATAAGGATTTCGTCCTATGTAACACTCCTGGTGGGGTGTCAGCCTTGCTCTCTGTTTGAACATCAGCTTAGAGTAATTCCTGAATCTGCGCTAGGCAGATTTCCCTAGTGCAGTTAGGATTGTATTATCTGTATTGCCTGTTCTGTCTTGTCTTGCCTGTTGCCATTGTCCTGTCCCTATGGTGGTTGACAGGAAATGGTTCTGATCTCTGTTCTTGTAGTATAGCTGGTGCAGCGGTTGCTACCAGCTATCTCTTCTGTTCTGTCTCCTGGGATCGCACTAGCTACTTTTTGCTAGCGCTGGGGATCCTTCTGTTCTGTCGCCTGGGATCGCGCTAGCTACTTTTCGCTAGCGCTGGGGATCCTTCTGTTCTGTCTCCTGGAATCGCGCTAGCTACTTTTCGCTAGCACTGGGGATCCTTCTGTTCTGCTACTCTGTACCTGGATCGCGCTAGCCACTTTTCGCTAGTGCTGTGGATCCTATCTCTCGCTTGTCCCTGTTTTCGTGTGTCTGTCTTATCTGCTACGACCGCTTGCTGGAGGCTCGGTGAGGTAACCGTTAAGCAAGCGGTCGCGTCCTCTGTTTCATGTTTGTCTGTCGATGGTTAGTTAGGCGTGCTTGTCTCTATTGTGCTTATCACGTGGAGACCGCGCATAACCGCGTGCACTGTTGCGAATGAGTGCGGTGTTCGCGGTTAGCTAGCGTTTGTTGTTTTCCGCATCTTCTCATTGTATTATTTACTGTGCCTTTGCTACCCTCGTATTCTGTCCTGATCTGCCTTGTGTCACGTCTGGCGATCGCACCTCTCGCGATCGCGTTCCTATTTCATATCTGCTGTTGTGTGTGCGCGGTCGCGGGGTGGCGACTGGATTGGCGCACACACATACAACCTGTCCCTTTGCTCGTTCTCATTCGCAATCGCCTCTCTTGCGATTGAGCTCTGGGCTTCGTACAATTCCTGTCTGGCATTTGTGGAGGTACAGAGGATTGGTTCCTCTGCACTCCCCAGCGCCATCTGCCGACAGGAATTTCCCTCTACAGGTGCGTAGCACCTTTTGCTGGGTGCCTGCAATTACACGCTTGTGGAGGATTTCCGCCGTGTCAGCGCACGAGTTGTGCGCTGATCACAGAGAAAGTTCCACAATCGTTACAGTATGAACAGCCCAACCCAAAACTCCAGTGTAGACGGAATTTCCGATTTGTACGATTTTGTCGAATATGGCTCTTGTACCTTTAAGAGATTTAAAAAACTTGAACCTGAATCAGCAGACGAATTTTTGTCTGAGTGTACAAAACTGTTAGCGAACCCTGAATTCCAATGCACCCCAGTGTCTACCTGGGCCCCCCAAATGGTTTACATTCTGTTGGGGGGCGAAATGTCAATGTGGGCTTATGATGTGTTAGATCATACCACCCTGAGTCAAAGACCCCTAGAATTCTTGGCCTTTTTAATTCACAATTGGCTGAGATTACCTCAATTACCATACCCCCTTAACGAGTTGTTGTCAGCAGCTCAATCAGCTGTTCCATCTACTCTTTCATCCATAAAGCAGCCATCCAAAGCCTCTATGTCTAAACGTAAAAGATCTAGGAAGGCTTCCCAGCGGAAAGATCCGTTGCCCCTAGCAACCACAAATAAAGAGGTTATTTCTGTCAAGTCTGAAATGGGCAAAACCATGCAGTATGCTAATGATGTTTATAATGCATCTGCTGATCAGTTTCTAGGTTTTTTGCCCCAATCCAAAGCTTATGTGGATCCTGCTATAGGTAGGATCGCACACTACATTAAAGCAGTTAAAAAATCTGTTCTTGTTCCTGAACTCCACCCCTATGGAGATTATTTGGATACTGGCCTGTTTGAATCCCCATTTGATTCCTGGGATATTGGGGCCTTGCTGGAAGAATTCAATTTTGATTGGAAAGCCTTTTGCGATTTTTACATCGCAAAAAGCGAAGATGTCTTGAATGCTTGTCTCGATTCTATGTACCTTCTGATTGATTCCGATGAATGTGACAAGGATGATGTGGATCTGGTGATCTATGTATGGCAAACGATTTTGGATAAGTTGCACACACACCAACCAATTGATTCCAATAAAGAGACATCGTTGTCGGATGATTGTTCCTGCCTTTCTGGGGTAAAGCATGAGAGTCTTGACTTTGTGCAATCTGAAATGAATGAGTGTGCCGCTGTGGTTGGTTCCTGTGCGAATCCTGAAGGATTCTCTTCTGACAGTGTGCAGTTTGAATCTGTGCGATCTGATGCCTGTTTCTCGGATGTTCCTGCAGATTGTGATCGGCATGAGTCTGCCGGTTTCCTCAAGGATGTGTGGGATCCTTTGTCAGTTAGAAACAGATCTTTGAGATCTTCCGTCTGTGACCCTGCTATGGGGAAAATTTTTCGACTATGCAGCGTCAAAAGTAAAATTTTTATGCCTTATAAAGTTTATCCTGTTGATGTCTCTGTCTCACCCTGTTCACACCTGTAAGGGCCCGTTGCATGGGGGCAGTTGCTCCAGGTTTTCTGTCCTAGATGCCTTGCTGTCTGCTCCGCAGATCGCGGAGGTTTGCGCTATAGAAGCGTCAGTTTCACAACCTAAAGTGAATTTTGATTCGCAGGTTTTGCGTTCTGATTCCTCGGATTCGACATTGTTAGCCGAATCTAAGAGTGAGACAGCGCTTCGGTTTTGCGAATCTGATGCTGAACCTTCTTTGCCTTGTTCAGAGACGCTTTCTCTGAATCTGCCCTGTACCATGAATAAAAACATGATCTCCACTTGCACTGACATTTGTGAGTCCCTTTCTTGTTTTGAGAAAAATGCTGATTCTGCACCCTGTACTCTGGATGAGTTAATATTGCCTTGTACAATGTCTCCTGCAGTGCCCCTAGAGGCTCGTCTAGGTATTGCTGCTATACTCACCTGTTTTTCTGCAGTTTTGGAGTTGCAAGCTAGTTTGACTGCTACGCAGAATTCGGGGTGCAGTGAGATTAAAGTTGGGGAGTCAGTGTGTGTTCTAGTAGATATTCCTGTACATTCCGCTCATGATGATGAGGTCCAGTCTCAGTTTATAGTGGAACCTTCCCTGGGACATTTGCCCTGTCCACAAAATAAAGTTCTAGTTTTGCCCTGTAACATGGATAGTTCAGAATCCTTCTCAGAAAACTTGAAAAATTATGTTCCTGAAGTTTTGTCTGATGTTCTGGAGGTCTCCGAGTTCCTCCCAAAGGGAGCAGAACTTGTAGGAGATGTCTCCTGCCCCCCAAGTCCTTTTGAGGTGTTGCCCACTTCAGTAGGCATTGCTGTTGTGCTGACTACCTTTGCAGCTCTGGTGGAGCTTCACTCATATGTAGTCAATGATGATATTGCAGTCACAGAAATTTCTGAATTTGAGTCCGAGTCTTCTTTTGAAAGTCCAGTGCTTGAGACCATTGCTCGTGATGATTCTCTGCCCGGTCCTGGTTTTGGTTTCCTCGTGTCGGACTCTGAGGTTGGCAGTTCCCCGACATGTCCTCAGGTTTCTCCTGTGCTGGTGTACCCCAGTGTGCTCTGTGACCCAGAAAGCTCAAGTGTGCCTCGGTTACCAGCGTACTCAGATGCTTCCTCGGTGGAGACATGCTCTGATATGGCCTGCCTGCTTGCATGCCCAGAAGTGGTCCCTGAAAGTCTTGATCTTGATGGGGATCCTCGTAATTCTGAATCCGGAATTGTCATTGGTTCCATGGGGGTTCTTGGTAATTCTCCATGTGAGCCTGGTGATTGTTCTGCCCTCTTGGGATCTCTGTGGAGCTTCAAAAGGTTCTGGGAGATTCCGGGAGAAATTTTGCTTGGTACCCTGGATAAGATCAACGGTGGCTTTTGTGTTGTAAGGGACACTTCGAACAGGTATTGTGGCAGGTTTGGTATTTTCGGATGCTCCTTGGAAGGTGGTGGGTATTGTCTGGAGGGTGTCGATGGCTTCTTCTCTGGCGTTCACAGTCCTGATGGGTGTTATACTGAGACTGGTAGTACTGATGGGCATGTTTCGGTGGCTTCTGTTTCCGATGAGGTCGGTTTCGGGTGGACTGACTCTGGAATTGGACCTTGTCGGGCTGTCCTGACCTTCATGAGTCTTCAGTTTGAGTCTGTTGCTAATAGCAGTTTTGAGGGTCGTCTGGGAATCGACCCTGGAGGGGGGGGGGGGGGTACTGTGATGATTTGCTCAGCTGCCTGTGCAGGCAGGCAGCTTTTTGACCATTGTTTTGATTTGCATGCTGCAAGACTCTGGAAAGAAGAGCTTCTGTCAGTTTTGCAGCTTGTGCTTGCAGAGGAATTTGCATACGTTGTCATGCAAATTGCCTGGCCACATTCATTGGAGGCGTGTACTATAAGTACTATGTCTTTCCCACAATGCTTCGCTGTTCATAAGGATTTCGTCCTATGTAACACTCCTGGTGGGGTGTCAGCCTTGCTCTCTGTTTGAACATCAGCTTAGAGTAATTCCTGAATCTGCGCTAGGCAGATTTCCCTAGTGCAGTTAGGATTGTATTATCTGTATTGCCTGTTCTGTCTTGTCTTGCCTGTTGCCATTGTCCTGTCCCTATGGTGGTTGACAGGAAATGGTTCTGATCTCTGTTCTTGGAGTATAGCTGGTGCAGCGGTTGCTACCAGCTATCTCTTCTGTTCTGTCTCCTGGGATCGCACTAGCTACTTTTTGCTAGCGCTGGGGATCCTTCTGTTCTGTCGCCTGGGATAGCGCTAGCTACTTTTCGCTAGCGCTGGGGATCCTTCTGTTCTGTCTCCTGGGATCGCGCTAGCTACTTTTCGCTAGCGCTGGGGATCCTTCTGTTCTGTCTCCTGGGATCGCGCTAGCTACTTTTCGCTAGCACTGGGGATCCTTCTGTTCTGCTACTCTGTACCTGGATCGCGCTAGCCACTTTTCGCTAGTGCTGTGGATCCTATCTCTCGCTTGTCCCTGTTTTCGTGTGTCTGTCTTATCTGCTACGACCGCTTGCTGGAGGCTCGGTGAGGTAACCGTTAAGCAAGCGTTCGCGTCCTCTGTTTCATGTTTGTCTGTCGATGGTTAGTTAGGCGTGCTTGTCTCTATTGTGCTTATCACGTGGAGACCGCGCATAACCGTGTGCACTGTTGCGAATGAGTGCGGTGTTCGCGGTTAGCTAGCGTTTGTTGTTTTCCGCATCTTCTCATTGTATTATTTACTGTGCCTTTGCTACCCTCGTATTCTGTCCTGATCTGCCTTGTGTCACGTCTGGCGATCGCACCTCTCGCGATCGCGTTCCTATTTCATATCTGCTGTTGTGTGTGCGCGGTCGCGGGGTGGCGACTGGATTGGCGCACACACATACAACCTGTCCCTTTGCTCGTTCTCATTCGCAATCGCCTCTCTTGCGATTGCGTTCTGCGCTTCGTACAATTCCTGTCTGGCATTTGTGGAGGTACAGAGGATTGGTTCCTCTGCACTCCCCAGCGCCATCTGCCGACAGGAATTTCCCTCTACAGGTGCGTAGCACCTTTTGCTGGGTGCCTGCAATTACACGCTTGTGGAGGATTTCCGCCGTGTCAGCGCACGCGTTGTGCGCTGATCACAGAGAAAGTTCCACAATCGTTACAATAACCTTAAAAAAAGACCGTATGGCGTTACTGCAGCGGCAGTAGTTCAAACAACTTTGTTAGATGATACCAAAAACCAAAAATCCTCCCAGGAGATTGTCACTGAATTACTATTAAAAGGATAGAATATCTTAAGGTGCAATAAAAATGCTACTACTAAACAAAAATAACCTATGGGCTTTTAAGTCAAACACAGACCACTAGCATATTAGGCGAGTCCAGAGGCTTTCCCCCGTCCCCCTCTGCCTCACCGTTCTAGCCCTGGCACCCCCTAGACCTCCTTCACAAGAGCTTGTCGACAGGAGCCAGTGGCACTGCGCAGGAGCAAGAAGGCTCCGAGCTACGGCGTAGATGCAAGATGGCCTGCACCTGCACAATGTGGCTGCGCTTGTTTATAGAGGGGAGGAGCTTCTTTCCACCATGGTAAGTATATAACTTTTCCCTTTTGTAAGGTTACAGGTTTGCTTTAAGCTTCTGTCTCCTGTGAACTGTCCTGAGCAATGGGCAGCCCTCCTGCTGTATCTGGAGGCTGCAGATCACTGACACATCTGACACTCTCAGCCAAATATGACACCATAAAACGCTGTCATTACGTGTGGGTGAGAGTGGAAAATGCAGCTTCTGCTTTATCGCCAGCAGATCACTATTTGAAGATTTACTGAGCTGATAGTATTGATAAGCAATACAGATAACAGGAGACCTTTGGTAGAGTACATTTTTATATGTTCCAGGGATAAACTGTACCAGCAAGCTATGGTATATGCACAAGGGTAACCATCCCGTGACTGGGAGACAGTATCGGTATATCTCTGAAGGGTGCCAGATCGTTATCCAATCCCAAATCTCTGTACAGTACCAAATCTCAGTGAACCTCTGTACAGTACCAAACTTCAGTAAACCTCTACAGAGTACCAAATCTCAGAGAACCTCTGTACAGTGCCAAATCTCAGAGAACCTCTGTACAGTGCCAAATCTCAGTGAACCTCTGTACAGTGCCAAATCTCAGTGAACCTCTACAGAGTACCAAATCTCAGAGAACCTCTGTACAGTGCCAAATCTCAGATAACCTCTGTACAGTGCCAAATCTCAGTGAACCTCTGTACAGTGCCAAATCTCAGAGAACCTCTGTATAGTGCCAAATCTCAGTGAACCTCTGTACAATGCCACATCTCTGGAAACCTGTGTACAGTGCCAAATCTCAGTAAACCTCTGTACAGTACCAAATCTCAGTGAACCTCTGTACAGTACCAAATCTCAGTGAACCTCTGTACAGTGCCAAATCTCAGAGAACCTCTGTACAGTGCCAAATCTCAGTGAACCTCTGTACAGTGCCAAATCTCAGAGAACCTCTGTATAGTGCCAAATCTCAGTGAACCTCTGTACAATGCCACATCTCTGGAAACCTGTGTACAGTACCAAATCTCAGTGAACCTCTGTACAGTGCCAAATCTCAGTGAACCTCTGTACAGTGCCAAATCTCAGAGAACCTCTGTATAGTGCCAAATCTCAGTGAACCTCTGTACAGTACCAAATCTCAGTGAACCTCTTTACAATGCCAAATCCCAGTAAACCTCTGTACAGTACCAAATCTCAGTGAACCTCTTTACAATGCCAAATCCCAGTAAACCTCTATAGAGTACCAAATCTTAGTGAACCTCTGTACAATGCCACATCTCTGGAAACCTGTGTACAGTGCCAAATCTCAGCGAAACTCTGTGCAGTTCCAAATCGCAGTAAATCTCTAGAGAGCACTAAAGCTCAATGATCGTCTATAAGAGCTGAGGCCTAATACTAGTGCTTTTTCTGCATTTGCCGGTCACCATAAGAGGGTGGTACCAAAAATCGACCAGTGTATGGGCCTCTTAAGTTAACCAATAAATGGTATCATCCTGATTCAAAACGCCTTGCTTTTACTGATGGCTGACATGATAACACTCTACTGCTTCTACTATGAAAAAAAAGTTGGTGGGGGTTCTATTCCACTATATGCAGGCTCAAAATGCATACAGCAACTACTGAGTTAAATAAAAAGTAAACAGGAACAAGAAACAAAAAGGTTAAGAGCCGCCCTAATAGATGACCTGAGAGAGCAATCTATTGCTAAATGCAAACACAGTTTGTAGAGTAACTAGCTGTGAACACTCTGTGACATGTTTTATCTCTTTGTCATATCCATGTAATTGCGGACAATAAAGAGATGGTACACGTGATAAGCTTGTCATATCTTGATTTCATCCCGTCACTGGCATGGTGTTATATACCTGGGCTTGTCCCACGCCTTTGTCATTCTTTAGGAGGGTCCTTCCTGCAGAGAGGCCGGGAATGTAGAGTGCAGGAGATCCCTCTAGTGGCCACAGGAAGGAAAGCTTTTATTCAGGTCTGTAGAATACCCAAGCAGCTCAGGGTGACCCAGAACCACTAGGGAAGTATTGAGGACCAGTGGTTTATACCCCCCTAGTGACCAGACGATTTTTTTACATTTCAGCACTTCGCCACTCTAACGATTTATTGCATGGTAATACGACTTAGCACCCAAATGAATTTTACCTCCTTTTCTAATACAGCTTTCTTTTGGTTGTCTCTGATTGCTGCTGCAATTGTTTTTATATTATTAATTTTGATTAAAATATATAATTTTTTTTCCGATAAAAAAACAGATTTCTTTTTATTGTGAACTGTTGGGAGTGTTAAGTGACCAGGCTGTCCCCTGTACAGCATTGCGCTACTTTGCAGCGCTGTACAAATCTAAATTGCTTTTTGTTTTTTTAATTCAGCCTGCCAGCTCCGATCGTGGCTGGCAGGCTGATCATGAATCCATGCTCTGTGTCTCAGCAGGGAAGAGCGAGTGCATGTTCCCTGCTAATCCCACCCACCGCACTTTGCCGCCAATCTACATATACACAGAGGTAGATAGTGCTTGCTTGGCAGTTGGAAAGAGCTGTTGTTTCCCACAATGCAATGAGGTTGCAAACTGTCAGGACCATGGGTATGACATCACACTGTGGGAGGGGTTTAACACAATATTAGCCATACAGACCCCCCTGATGATCCGTTTGTTAAAAGGAAAAGATTTCTCATGGGAAAGGGGGTATCAGCTACTGATTGGGATGCAGTTCAATCCTTGGTTATGGTGAGCAACTGTAGCTTCCCACAATGCATCACTTCTGAATATGCATATTATCTCTTTATACCCCTGTAAGCCAGGCTTACATCCAGAACCGCTGATGTATGGCAAGCCTATAGCTAATACATTTTACAGAGCCCCATCAGCCCCACATGCTGATGGCCTGTTTTGATCCTCATCAGTACATGGCAGGGGTTGATATGGCTGTATGGGACAGGGGCTTGGACCAGAACAACAGAGTAACCAAGCAGCTCAGGGTGATCCAGAACCACCAGGGCTTCTCCAGCAATGCTCAGTGACCAATTCGGCCACTGGCAATAGCCGGTGTCCAAATTACGTGTCCCCCTGAGATGCTATAACTCGGAGGGGGAATTGTATTGAGCACGGGCAGGAGATTGGCTGCAGCACGGTGAGCCATCTTTCAGCGGACAAGCATAAATGCTGCACTATTTCCGGTCTCAGGTACACTTGAATGAATTATGGGCAAGCTGGTGAGTGATTAAGGGGCGTTGCTAGGATTCTAAGAGATCCGGGGCACTTCAGCCGGAAAATGGATGTGGCCACGCACCAGAATGTGGGTGTGGCCACGCACCAGAATGTGGGTTTGGTCGTGGGTGGAGCCAAATTTACATGACCTTAACAGTGGTCTAAGTAAGTAGGCCTGCCCAGCAAAATGTTGGGTGAAGCCCTCTCTCTCCATTAATACAAAAATGCAGAATATGTCATAAATAGGCAGTGTCATTTAAAGATAACTAGGCAGAGTTACCTGGCTTCTGGGCTGGCTTTCTGCTGGGTGGGCTGGCCTGTTGCCAGGTTGTCTGGCAGTCCCCCCATAGCATTCCCTGACCTTCTATTGGACCCTCTCCTATGCTCCCACAGACATCCCATTCAGGAATCACAGCTCCCAGCATGCCCTCATAGAAGAACCACAGCTCCCTGCATACCCCTTATTAAGGCCTCACAGCTGACTTTGCCTGGGGGACATCAGGGATACCCCAGAATGCCCCAGATCAGATCCGGGCCACTTGCCACTGATTCTTGGGGCTAGCAACGCCCCTGGATTAACCCTACCACTCGCCCATCCTAGCAGCAGTAACAGAGAGGCTTATATTTCAGGCTCTCTATTCTTCACCAATGGTCCTCTTTAAGTTTAGCTATCCTCTGACTCACCTTATTTAGCTTCATATTATAACGGCAGGACTTTGCATCCCACTGCGGCCGGGCAGCCATGCTTTGCCCACGCCCGGTAAATTCTGCTGCGGGCCAACACTTCCTGAAACATACCAAAAATGCAATTAATGCAAATAGGTCATTTATTTCACAATGGCTGGAGATAATGAATCGCTGAAACACTTCCAGGAAAAGAAAAACAATCTAAACACCAAAAAAAAAAAAAAAGTAATTTTCACGGAGGACAGCAAAGAACATGCCAGGTACATATAAGATAGGAAGAGTATTTCCTATGGGAGTGCTTGGAAACAGAGATGTCAGGGCATGGGAATTCTGGGTAATTTGCACTGCACGGTCCACTACACACATCCCCGCCTGTCCTGTGTGATCAAAGGTCCTTGCGGAGCATTACTAAAACAAAATATGGAACGTTATTCTGGGCCCTCTGTGTTATTTCATGATGACATTGTGGGAAGAAACCCCCGAAGGTATTTAGGAACTAGAGAAAAAAATGTTATGTGAATAAATGCATTGGGAATATAAGAAAATAACGTTCCATCGATAGAAGGTTGAATTGCGGTTCGGCGGCGCGGGGGTCATTCCATCTTAATTCACCGCCTGACCCGCATTCCACAATTCATCAATACCGAAAACTACAATATGACCGCTCCTGCGCTTGAAATGAGTTGTGATGAATTTAAAGTGAACCTGTCAGGATACATCATGCATCAAGACAAGACACAGAACAATTATATCACGCATTTCTCCTGGCGGACTAAAAGTACCAGAGCTGCAGCCACTAGGGTGCGCTGTATGGGCAGTAGCAGTGTTAGGGGAGTCTTGCCCAAGGTCTCCTTACTGAATACAGTGGTGTGAAAAACTATTTGCATCCTTCCTGATTTCTTATTCTTTTGCATGTTAGTTTGTCACACTTAAATGTTTCTGCTCATCAAAAACCATTAACTATTAGTCAAAGATAACATAATTGAACACAAAATGCAGTTTTAAATGATGGTTTTTATTATTTAGTAAGAAAAAAAACTCCAAACCTACATGGCCCTGTGTGAAAAAGAAATTGCCCCCTGAACCTAATAACTGGTTGGGCCACCCTTAGCAGCAATAACTGCAATCAAGCGTTTGCGATGACTTGCAACGAGTCTTTTACAGCGCTCTGGAGGGATTTTGGTCCACTCATCTTTGCAGGATTGTTGTAATTCAGCTTTATTTGAGGGTTTTCTAGCATGAACCGCCTTTTTAAGGTCATGCCACAACATCTCAATAGGATTCAGGTCAGGACTTTGACTAGGCCACTCCAAAGTCTTTATTTTGTTTTTCTTCAGTCATTCAGAGGTGGATTTGCTGGTGTGTCCTGCTGCAGCACCCAAGATCGCTTCAGCTTGAGTTGACGAACAGATGGCTGGACATTCTCCTTCAGGATTTTTTGGTAGACAGTAGAATTCATGGTTTCATCTATCACAGCAAGCCTTCCAGGTCCTGAAGCAGCAAAACAACCCCAGACCACCACACTACCACCACCATATTTTACTGTTGGTATGATGTTCTTTTGCTGAAATGCTGTGTTACTTCTACACCAGATGTAACGGGACACGTACCTTCCAAAAAGTTCAACTTTTGTCTCATCGGTCCACAAGGTATTTTCCAAAAAGTCTTGGCAATCATTGAGATGTTTTTTAGCAAAATTGAGACGAGTCTTAATGTTCTTTTTGCTTAAAAGTGGTTTGCGCCTTGGATATCTGCCATGCAGGCCGTTTTTGCCCAGACTTTTTCTTATGGTGGAGTCGTGAACACTGACCTTAATTGAGGCAAGTGAGGCCTGCAGTTCTTTAGATGTTGTCCTGGGGTCTTTTGTGGCCTCTTGGATGAGTTTTCTCTGCGCTCTTGGGGTAATTTTGGAGGAAGCCCCAGGTAAGTACCAGTTTCATTTTTTTGAGTGCTCAGGGTCCCTTTAAAGAAACACTGAAGCGTGCGCCTGCTAAAACGCCGATATCCCGCGGCTAAACGGGGGTCCCTTCACCCCCAAACCCCCCCCCCCCCCCGCAAAATCAACGACCAAATTGGTCGTAGATTTTGCTGCTCCTAGAGGCAGGGCTAACTGCTGCAGCCCTGCCTCACAGCGCGTCTATCAGCGGCGCATCCCCGCCTCTCCCCTGCCCCTCTCAGTGAAGGAAGACTGAGAGGGGCGGGGGAGAGGCGGAGATACACGCTGACAGACGCGCGTGGGGCAGGGCTGCGGCGGTTAGCCCTGCCCCAACCAGGAAGAGATCTCCGGCTGCACGGAGGGGATTTCGGGGGGTAAGGGACCCTCGTTTAGCCGCGGGATAGCGGCGTTTTAGCAGGGGCACACATGCCCCTGCTAACTATGAGCTCTGAAGAGAGATTTATTCTTGCTTCAGAGTCTCTTTAAAGAAAACCTGCATTTAAAAAAAACGCCTGAGGGGTACTCATCTCGGGAGGGGGAAGCTTCTGGATCCTAACAAGGCTTCCCCCGTCCTCCTGTGTGCCTCCATTAGCCTGCTCGGGTCCCGCGAAGTGTGACGATGTAAATATTTACCTCGCTGGGATCCAGCGCAAGCGTACTAGCGGCTTTTCGTTCGGGTAAGGCAGAGGCCGACCCCAATCGATCCGCTCTAATGCACAGGCACGAGTCCTCTTGCGCCTGCGCAGTAGAGTGGATGATCTGATCAGTTTCGGTAATTTCCACCTTACCCGAAGGAAGAGCCGCTACTGTGCCTGCGGTGGATCCCCGCAAGGTAAATATATCAAGCCTTGTCAGGCTTGTTGGGGGAGGATTGCGGGATGCTTCGGGGGAGCCAGTGCTGGATAGCACGGCACAGGTAAATATATCAAGCCTTGTCAGGCTTGTTGAGCCAGGATTGCGGGATGCTTCGGGGAAGCCAGCGCTGGATTACCTGCAGCTACAGGGGGGGGGGAGGGAATCCTCATTGGGACCCTGAGGCTTCCCCCTCCCGAGGTGAGAACCCCCAGGGTGTTTTTTTTTGTAGTACAGGTTTTCTTTAAAGTTTTGAAGTGCCGAATTGTAAAAAAAATGGCCTGGTCAGTCACTAAGGGCAGGGCCGGATTACCAACCAGGCAACAAAAGCAGTCGCTTGGGGCCCCATTCAGAGTCAAAGGGGCCCCATCAGCCCCTAAACCAGCCCTCGCCATCCTGTCAGCGGTGGCTGGATGGTATAATGGTTAAAGTGACTCTGAGCAGTGCAGTAACTATGGACAGATGCATATCATTTTAAAGCTCTCTTTCTCCTCTTTCCAATGATATATAAACGGTCGCCCTATGCCTTTTAGTTTTTGCTATTTTCGCGATTAAAATCACGGCTAGAGGACGACTTTTCTCCAAAGTCGGCAGCTCGATTCAGCACAATGCAATGAAATATAAGGAACCCAGGGGGATATAATTACAAACATCATGCTGGTAGGTGTGAGGATGTAATTAATTAGTTGTGGGTATGCTTAAAGTTATACCCACAGGCACTGCTCGGAGTCCCTTTAAGGGCTCTGCCTCTGACACAGGAGACCAGGGTTCGAATCTCGGCTCTGCCTGTTCAGTAAGCCAGCACCTATTCAGTAGGAGACCTTAGGCAAGTCTCTCTAACATTGCTACTGCATATAGGGCGCGTCCTAGTGGCTGCAGCTCTGGCGCTTTGAGTCCGCCGGGAGAAAAGCGCGATATAAATGTTATTTGTCTTGTCAAATGATGCCGTGCGCTGCTGATTGTCTTCAGAGCCAGGCTCTCCTCCTAGGTCCCCCTCCTGCTACTGTGCGCTCGGCCGCTGCCCACTCCTCCCTCCCTTCCCACAGAGAACCACAGCTGCAGCAAGAATGATAGCAACAGATGGCAAATGCTCACTCACCTATCCATGATCCAAGCAATAGAGATCCCGTCATCTGAAACCCATCTGTCTCTTCTACAGTGCAGCCGCTCGCTCTGAACTTCCTGATTCTCAGATCAGACAGGAAGTAGGAAGTAGTAATAGTAGTAGTAACAGAGCGGCAGCACTCTAGAGACGACAGATGGGCTCCGGATGACGGGACCTCTATTGCTTGGATCGCAATAGGTGAATGTGAGTCATCTTGTGCTGTCATTCTCCCCCACTGCAGCTGCCTTCTCTGCTGGACTATCGTATTCACTGGGATGGAGGCTGCATGGTGGCTGTCTAGTTTGGGAGGAAATTGGTTGTTCGGTGGTGGGGGTGGTTATGTAATTCTGTCTGGGGAACGGCTTCCGGTTTGGCGGTGTCCAGAGCTTTCTGCTATTGCCAGGCTGGAGATGCAGGGGGAAAGTGCTGCTGCTGTGATATCTGGCGCCCTCTTCACAGGGGTGCCCCAGCCCCTGAGTGCAAATGTCCCAGCCATTCATCTCTCACTCTGCATTTTGCCGCTGCTATTCCCTGCATTGTGCACCCACAGAGGAAAGCGTGCTGTTGCCCATAGCAACCAGTAGCTCAGCTGCCTCGGTGTGTGCAGCATGTTGCTGTGCAGCTACATCTTCTGATTCTATTACGACATGATGGGGGGCCCAAATCGGTTACTTTGCTTAGGGCCCCATTTAGCCTTAATCCGGCTCTGACTAAGGGGGGTATAAACCTCTGGGGCTCAAGTGGTTAATACTAATGTAATGTTAAGTCTGCTTCAACCAAACCCCCAACTATACATTTTGGCTTGAAATAATTTGAGATAAGACCAATAAGCCCTGCGATGTATAATAATCCTGAACAGAAGGGCTCTTGCCTTTTCCTCAGGAAATAGACAGTGGGTGATGTTTCACTGAAATTACATTCTTTTTTACATTTAAAACCATTCTTACGTGTTGACTTTTGTCATGCTGAAGCCTGCAGTGCTCTGTGCTGGCTGCTACCAGCTCTGCTCTGTGAGGAAATGCGATGCAGAGCCTGAGGAGGAACACTGCTGCTGCTTCGCGCTTTGTGGCATAGTGTCCCTCCTGCCGCCCCGTCCCAGCTGCGCCCAGCGCTCGCCTCAGGTCGCCACGTCACTCGGGAGTCGGGACTCCAGGAAGATGGCGTTCACGCTGTACTCGTTGCTGCAAGCCGCCCTGCTGTGCGTCAACGCCGTGGCCGTGCTGCACGAGGAGCGCTTCCTCAGCAAGAGTGAGAGCGGGGGGGAGGACTGCGAGCTACTAGAGGCATGCTGGGACTTGTAGTCCGTATATTGCTGCACCTGGGGGGAGGCCAGGAGGGAGTGGGGACTGATAGCCCCATAGACTGTGCTCTCTCTTTACAGATCCCAATGGGGAAAATGTCAGTCAGGCTGCAGGTCTATAGCCCTGAGTACTGCACTGTGTGCTCCCTCTCCTGCCATTTCCCATAGTGTAGTGGTATGTGGCCTGCTTCCAGGGCCGGTGTTCCAACATTTTAGCATACCCGACAAAATAGCATACAAATGCTACTGAGCATGTGTAAAGTCATGCAGGTCATACATTAACCCCATAATGCCCATCAGCAGCATTAACCTTTTCAACCCCAGTTAGCTGCCTGTGTGCTGATGTGCAATCTCCACTATCCAAGTGGACCTAGAGTTAGAATAAAAGTACCACAAGGCATTGTAGGCACGTGCCTACAGGCGCCTGATGATAGAATGGCGGCTCACTCCCTTCCCGGGGTGTCAGTATTCCACTGACGAGATCTCCCTTCAGTCAGTGGCATCTGTAGCTACTTAATACTGAGGGAACCTTTGGCTACCCAATACTAAGGGGCACCAGATGGGCATGGGAGGAGAAGTGACAGCTGGGACAGCCAGCACACTTGTGTGGTTCAGCGGGTGTTTGTAAGTCCATGGAGGGGGAAGTCTAGGGCGCCAGGACATCTGTGTCTATAGGCTCCTGTGATGTAAAGCCGGGCCTGCCTGCTCCCCTCACAGGTACATGTCATTCTCTAGGAGCCAGGACTGTGGTGCTGCTGCTTAGATCCACAGATCTTCTGGTGGTGCTTCCAAGGCCCATACACACACCCAACCAATGTTGCCAGAGCGACCCGCTCCCTCAGATGACATAGGCTTTGCAGACCCTGGCTTGCAAGCAAGCGACATGTTCTGTTCTATAGGGGGAGGTGTGTGGGGCAAGGGAGCAACATCACATGGAGGGTGGGGTAAGTAAGGAGAACAATGCTCTTGGTGGTTGCTTGGCCAAAGTGACCCGCCAGGATTAATCGGTGGTGGAGAGGGGTTGGTGGCTGACGTACATGCGCTGGATTCTCGGCACAGGTGATCGTTACTGGCCACTGTGGACAAGTTTAATCTAATGTGTGTATGTAACTTTGGAGAGCCCAACGATTGCCCTGTAGACTGTGTTGTCTCCAGAGACTGCAACGATTGCCACATAACACTGCATTGTCTTTAGAGACTATAATAATTGTCACACAGAGAGAATTCTACTAAAGCCCCTTACACAGATATTTCTGTTATCTGGTACTAGGGATCGGTACATGATCCCTTGGGTGACAGTGTTGTGGTGACACTGTAGAGATGTGTCACTAGCCTCCAGGCTAATGATGCATCTGTTGCTATGAAAACGAGCGGCGCACAATGGCTATCATTCATAAAGCATTTCCGCATGCGGAAATGCTTAAAACAGCTGACTTTACCGACCACTCTGCAAAAGCCAGCATTCATAAAGGCTCTTTCCGCATGGAAAAATGGCACTACCGAGCAGAGTGATAAATCACCGCCTTGTGCGGTGATTACTGGAACAAATTTAGCAAAATGTTAATTCATAAAGATCACCGCAAGCGGTGTGAGGTCGGGAAGTACCGCTCCCTCTCATGTGGCGATACCAATGTTAAGTGAATGGAGACACACAGACCTCCCAGGCAGCTGCAGCAGAGCGGAACACGGAGAAATGTATCAACTCGGCAGCTTCCGTGTCTCCGCCTGCCTACCGCCAGCTTAGTTCAGGGAATCTCCGCACTGCTTCCGCACATGGATACTTTTTTATGAATGCCCACCCAGAAGTCTAAAAATCCGCCAGCGGTGTTTTCCCGCACTGATTCTCTTTACCGACAGCCTGTTCATGAATGATAGCCAATGGATCGGTTTCTCAGGAATAGGGAGGATACTGTCATCCAGGCTTTAGGGATGCATTGTCTGTGCTGTTTGTTGGGCTGCAGTGTTATTTCAGCCTTTTTGTCTTTTCTTGCTGTCACACAGTTGGCTGGGGGGCAGACCAGGGAATCGGTGGTTTTGGAGAAGAACCGGGAGTCAAATCACAGATGATGAACCTTGTGCGCTCAGTACGGACAGTAATGAGAGGTAACTATGTATAAAAACCATTCTTTTTTTTTTTAAAGTGTTTCTGTAGTGACAAAAACATTGTAATAAACTGAAGATGGCCCCCATGTTTGGGGTTGACTGTCTTCCTTGCTTTTATTAATGCAAACCTGTGACTTTGTTAAAAGGAAATGTTAGATACTTACCTCGGCAGAGGTTTCTGACATCCTCCTTGAGACCACTACTTGACGTTGGAAATCACTGGAGCGTCCCAGCGCTGCAGCGGCGAGAAGCTCACAGGAGATGGGGGAAGGTTTTGAATTATCCAGAGGCTTTCCTCTACTGGTGTATCTAACTTTTTTTTCTATTTTGCTTTTAGATACTGTTTAGAGTGTACCTGAGATTGTGCCGCAGCATAAAAACATACATACCTCCGGCCTGACCGCTCCCACGCCGTCCTCTTCTGGCTCCCCGTTTGCCCGTAATTGGCCCCGGAAGTACTCCAGCAAATGCACTCCAGCAAATGCACAGCCAGGCTGCACGCTTCTGTTTAGTTCATGTCCCTAGGGGCGCTCTGCACCTGTGCAGTCCGCTCCCGGAGACGGGACAAAGACGGGGGAGTACGCCTGTGCCGACTGAAAGATTTTCCGGGTCCAGTTGCGGGCGTACCGGGAGCCAGAAGAGGACAGCGTGGGAGCGATCAGGCCGGAGGGGGCTGGCGGAAGCCCCAGGTATGTATGTTTTTATGCTGTGGCCCCATCTCGGGTACACTTTAAGCAGCTTTGGGCTGTGATGGAAATAACAGTCCACTCCATCGCGGTTACGATTTGAATTGAATTGCACGATTTCTGTCAGAAATTTCGCTTTGATTTCATGATTTACTTGAAATCAAGCTTTCCTTTGGCCAGTTATCAAGTCTAGCCTGTCCTGCAACCACAATTAGGGCTTAGGATTAGCACCTTTGCACAAATTCACAGTGCCCCACTGCAGCACACAACAGCTATGCAGAATAGGTAGCCACAGTCAGTCACAGCACAGTCATCAGCAGTAACACACTGCGCAAAGGAGTTGGAGGCAATACAAACTTTTAATGACAGTCATGTGGGCGGAGTCTGCCACCTGTGATACTACATTTCGACAGGCGTGTGGGGCGGAGTCAGCCCGCCTGCCCAGCCAATGACGTGCAGGTGCTGGGAGGAGTGAGCCACACGAGAGTGTGAGAAGGTGGGCGGAGTTTGCTGCCTTCCAGCAAATGATGTGGAGGCGCTGGGAGGAGTGAGTCGCCACAAGAGTAAGAGCCTGCGGACAGAGTCTGCTGCTCCTTCAGCTGATAGGCTAGACTAGGGGAGAGAGTGAGCCGTCCCCTGCCGAAAGTTAGACCCACTGAGCCGCTGCGATTAACTCCCGCTGAGCCGCCGCTGCAAGGAGCGATGAGCTGTGTATGATGGGAGAGGGGTCTGCTACACTGCCTACAGAGGGGGATGAAATCGTCGCTCTGACGATCACGGAATCGCCATTTCCGTGATCGTGATTTCGATCCCCAAACGGTTTATCATTCAGGCAACTTCCAACCCACAAGTTGTAGGCCTTTATAGGACAACTAAAGTGAGAGGTATATGGAGGCTGCCATATTTATTTCCTTTTAAGCAATACCAGTTGCCTGGCTATCCCGCTGATTTTCTGCCTCTAATACTTTTAGCCATAGACCCTGAACAAGCATGCAGCACATTAGTTATTTCTGATATTATTGTCAGATCAACAAGATTAGCTCAATGCTTAATTTTGGTGTTATTCAGACACTATTGCAGCCAAATAGATCAGCAGGGCTGCCAGGCAACTGGTAGTAGTTAAAAGGAAATAAATATGGCATCCTCCCAGTCCCTCTCACTACAGTTGTCCTTTAAACGATCTGCTGCTAATGTATTGGTGCCACATACCGCATGACACCTTCAGAGGTCTTGAGGAGCCCATGCATCAACAGGTCGGCACAAGCAGGGCCTACAACGTACAGTTGTGTTCACAATTATTCAACCCCCAGTGAAATTGAGTGTTTTGGCCAGTTTGACATTGATTTTAATGATTTCAGTCATCTTGTTTACAATTAAATCAAAAAGGCACTTACAGTACATAGTTATTTTGGTTGAAAAAGCATGTCCATCGAGTTCAACCAGAGAACAAAGTACAACACCAGCCTGTTCCCTCACATATCCCTGTTGATCCAGAGGAAGGCGAAAAAACCCTTACAAGGCATGGTCCAATTAGCCCCTAAAGGGGAAAAAATTCCTTCCCGCCTCCAGATGGCAATCAGATAAAATCCCTGGATCAACATCATTAGGCATTACCTAGTAATTGTAGCCATGGATGTCTTTCAACGCAAGGAAAGCATCTAAGCCCCCTTTAAATGCAGGTATAGAGTTTGCCATAATTACTTCCTGTGGCAATGCATTCCACATCTTAATCACTCTTACTGTAAAGAACCCTTTCCTAAATAAATGGCTAAGGGCCTTTTTCCACTAGCCTGCGATTTGCTTCTGATCGCAAATCGCAAGGTACATTAAACTAATAGAAACTGCAGCAGCAATTTCCATTAGTGCGATCCGATTTTGGTCAAAGCGCAATAGTCGTCCTGCCGCGTTTTGTATGCGATTGAGCTGGACTATAATGAGTATAGTAGCTCAATCGCATGTTGGAAATTGAATCGCAATTGCATTTCATAGTGGAAAAGAGCCCTAAAACGTTTTTCCTCCATGCGCAGATCATGTCCTCTAGTTCTTTGAAAAGGCCTAGGGACAAAAAGCTCATCCGCCAAGCTATTATATTGCCCTCTGATGTATTTATACATGTTAATTAGATCCCCTCTAAGGCGTCTTTTCTCTAGACTAAATAAACCCAGTTTATCTAACCTTTCTTGGTAAGTGAGACCTTCCATCCCGTTTTGGGAGACGTTGGACCTTTCAACAGGACAATGATCCCAAGCATTACCTCCAAGTCCACTAGAGCATGGTTGCAGATTAAAGGCTGGAACACTTTGGAGTGGCCATCGCAGTCACCATATTTAAATCCGATTGAGAACCTCTGGTGGGACTTTAAAGAAAGCAGTTGCAGCGCGCAAGCCTAAGAATGTGACTGAACTGGAGGCTTTTGCCCATGAAGAATGGGCTAAGATACCCGTAGATCGCTGCAAGACACTTGTGTCAAGCTATGCTTCACGTTTAAAAGCTGTTATAACTGGAAAAGGATGTTGTACTAAGTACTAAGATTGAATGTCACTTGGGGGTTGAATAAAACTGATAATGATGTGAGCACAGAAAAGTAATTTGTGGTTATTTCATTACAAATGTTATGTTATATTTGTCTGACTTACAAGTGCCTCTTTAATTTAATTGTAAACAAGATGACTGAAATGATCAAAATCAATGTCAAACTGGCCAAAACTCTCAATTTCACTGGGGGTTGAATAATTTTGAACACAACTGTATTATGCAGCTGGTTAAATCTTTGTATTCATAAAGTTGGATCACTGCTTTATAATATAGTGCTTTTACATGGGGGCAATTATGCTTTTTTTCTGCAGAGCAGCACCCAGCATGCATGTTCAGTTCATTTTTTTTAAAGGGAACCTGTATCTTCTCACAATATTAAAAAAAAAAAAAGTTTGATACCCACAAAGTAGGATTCATCCCTAAACAACTCAGATTCCGCTGCTGCCATTCAGGATCTCTCCGAACATATCAGAAAAGAGTTTGTCAGATATGTTTTCGTGGGCGGACTCCTCTCTGTGTACAAGCACAGCCACAAGCGTTTTGGCTGACTTTGCGCTCGCACATAGAGAGTGTGGCCGCACTAAAGGTAGGGTCGAGGAGGATGCGGGAAACCTCTAGACCAACGCAGTGTGTCAGTGTGAACCTAGCCATATTCTACAGACAAACCTGTGTCTGCTCTAGAGCTCTGCATATGTTCACTAATGAGCATCCTTGTCAGCTGCTACTGAGATGGAAGTGATTACTCCCAGTGATGTGTGCACCTCCTACTGGAGACTGCTAAAAATTCAGGCTTACATGTAAAGTTTGTCTTAAAGAGAAACCATGACCAAGAATTGAACTTCATCCCAATCAGTTGCTCATACCCCCTTTCTCACGAGAAATCTTTTCCTTTTCTCAAACGGGTCATCAGGGGGCTCTGTATGACTGATATTGTGGTGAAACCCCTCCCACAGTGTGATGTCAGGGCCAAGGTCCTAACATCACACTGTGGGAGCCTTGTTGCATTGTGGGAAATAACAGCTGTTTCCAACTGCCAAAAAAGCAAGCAGCTTCTCTTTTCACTGACCACCTCCCAGCAATAAAAATGTCACCATGTGATAAATGTCAGAATGTAAATCAGGGAGAGGAAAGATTTTACAATGGGCAAACACTGACTAAATCATTTATTGTAAAAATTTACCAAAAAAATCCTCGTGGCTCCTCTCCCGGTCCCACTGCAGAATACACCACCGGCGACACCCGGGCCAAGTGTCGCCGGTGGTGTATTCTGCAGTAGGACAGGGAGCGGAGCCAGGAGGACGCCGGGAGAGCTCCTGACCTACGGTGGGCTGGAAAAAGCCCCAGGTAAGTACAGATTTTGTTTATTTTTACTGCCCAGGGTCCCTTTAATTCTTGTCTTTTTTCCCTCTTCCCTCTCCAGTTCCACTAATCATTGTGAATTCGATAACGATTGTGCTGCTCCTGTTATTTGGATAAAGACAATCTACTTGTGATGTAGAATCGAGCATTACTGGAAGACAACCCGGACCAGAGGAGCGTATTCTGTATGTCAGGACTGAGAGGAGCCACCAGACTTATTAGCCCGTATTGCACACTCATCTCCAAGACAACAAGAGTGCAGAGACACTGACCAGCGTTCACCCCGCCCCCAAAACAGACCTCCCCTTCCTCTTCTGATACTTTTAAACCAGTGGATGTATTGATGGAGACACAGAGCTTTGTGTTGTATTGTGTTTACATGAGATTCCTTCCCTGCCACTATTTGTGTCTGTGCTTTCATGTTTTTTATTGAAATCAAACTTCAACAAATCTTGCTTAAATAAAATATTTAAATCTCACCTTCACCAAGTTCTTAGTGGTTTAAAACTGAATAAAGGTGGCCATACAGGAGACGATTTATGGGCAGATTCATCAAGAGAGAGTTCTCTCTAATTGGAGAAAGAGAGCTGCTGCTTTCCCATACGCCGCAGGCTGATTCCTGATTGATTTCAGCTTGAAACCTTTCTGGAATGCCCAACATAACATGGGTGCGTGTGCGACGTCACATACTTGCCTGTGTATACGCCGCATACCTCCCAACTTTTTGAGATGAGAAAGAGGGACACTTAAGCCACGCCCCTGTCACACCCCTAGTTATGCCTACCATAAAGGTTTCCTAAGAAAAATGGGTCCTTTTCTATCCTGGTTCCTTTTCCTTCATATTACCATTTTAACCAGTTCACCCCCAAGGGTTTTTATCCTAACGGACCAGAGCAATTTTCAGTTGTCAGTGCTCCTCTCTTTTATTCCCTAATAACTTTATTACTACTTTTCACAAGAAAATGATCTATACCACGTTTTTTTCGCCACCAATTAGGCTTTCTGTGGATAGTACATTTTACTAAGAATTTTTTTACTCTAAATGCGTTTTAATGAGAAAAACTGAAAAAAAATATTATTTCTCAGTTTTCAACCATTATAGTTTTAAAATTAAACATCATCCTGTGGATAAAACACACGTTTTATTTGCCCAGTTGTCCCGATTATTAAACCATTTAAATTATGTCCCTATCACAATGTATGGCGACAGTATATTATTTTGAAATATAAGTGGTTATTTTTCTGTTTTGTTTTTTTTTTGTTCTGGTTATAATTACAATCCCCTATGTAATAAATTAAAATACATTTTCCCCCATAAAATATAGATTAAAAAAGGCTGAGTCCCTAAGGCAACTATTTTTTTTTTTCAAGCTGATTTTTTTTTACAAGTGTTTTTTTTTTTTTGGGGGGGGGGGGGGGGGGGAGGGTTGGAAGTGTAATTTTAATAATGATGTGTATGTACTTGAAAATGTATGTATTTTGTAGGTGTAATATACTTTTTGGCCACAAGATGGCGCTAGTGAACACTCGTTATAGGAAGTGTTCACTTTTTTTTTTCCTTTACTTTATTTAATTGTTACGTTTCCTGTTTTTGTGAATGGACGTAGCCGCTGTTCGCGGTCACGTCCATTCACTCCAGGCACTGCGATTGGGTAGAGGACCGTTCGGTCTTCTTCCCCAATCACCCAGCACAGGATCCCGACGGAAACAGTGGCAGTAGCGGCGCGCACACGGCGGTAGCATCGGCGGGAATGCGCGACGTATTAAAACGTCATGTTGCTGTTAAAAGCGGTAAGCATGACGTTTTAATACGTTAGGATGTCAGTAAATGGTTAAAACTAGTAATATATCAATTTAAAGGATGAGAATAAAGTTTAGAGTCAATCAAACACATTTTTATGTAGAGAAATATATACAGGTAGTCCTCGGTTAACGAACGAGATAGGGACTGTAGGTTCGTTCTTAACCTGAATCTGTTCTTTAATTGAAACAGCAATAGTCCCAGTACAGTACTGTACATTAAATTGATATGAAAGACTCTGTGTGTGTGGGAGTGAGTAGCAATAGAGGCAAGCAGCAGGTCAGCAGCATTTAGAGTGGCAGTATGGTCTGGCAGTCCTGACCAGTAGCCACACCCCCACACAAACTGGCCCCGTAAAAAAAAAATTGAATTTAAATGTTTCTGCATTACATTTACATAATTTCTCCGCCCCGTCGTGATGACAATTTACATTGATATAAAGACGCCATGTGTGTGTGGGGAGGTGAGCAGATACATACCGCACACCTTCCATGCCCTGGTGTCACCCTCTGCATAAAAACCTCCGTCTCGCTAACAGATCTTCACCTTCTGACGCAGGCCAGGAGGAGACCTGGCATACTGCGCATCGCAGTACAGTATCAGGCTCAGAGGGCGCAGATCTGCTTATAGCGACACAGAGGTTCTTTGCAGAGGGTGACGCCAGGACACGGGAGGTGTGCTGTATGTATCTGCTCACCTCCCCACACACACATGGCGTCTATATCAATGTAAATGTACTTTAAAACATTAAAATCGCCGCAACCCGGCGCTCGCTGTGGCGTCATCGCGACGGGGCGGAGCAATCGTCGAGGCGTTCGTAACCCGAGGACTACCTGTATATATTTACATAGAAAGAGGGACAGGGCTCCCAGAGAGGGACGGTTAGCTATGCACCAGCAACCACATGGTGGCACGTGTATGTGGACAGAGCACGGAGCCAGTGGCAGACTGCCAGGTAAAGTATACACGGGGGGGGGGGGGGGGCACATTTTACACTAGGAGGGACAGCGATGGGGGTTCCATCACATTCCTTGCTCGTCCCTGATATCGTACGCTGTTTCCGCCGCGCACCCTCTCGAGTACGTCGCCTTTACATCTTGCAGCATGTCTGATCGATACATGCCACCAATTTCGATCCAAAATTGGTAACATCGTCAATCGGGACTGCACCCATTTCCATCTGATTATAATAAATCAGAAGGTCGATCAGCCGCCAAGTCGCCTGATGTATGATCACCTACAGGCAAACGCCTAACGTGTACCCGATGCAAACGTCAGGTTTAAAAAATAAGTACTTGCCTAAGAAAGCCTCTAAAGATGGCCATACACTCGTCAGATTAGCAGCAGATAGATCATCGGATCGATTTCTGATCTATCTGATGTGTTTAGGAACATTTTTTTACTAGGAACAGATTTCCAATAGATATCAGTTTGAAATCTATTGAAAAATCGATCTGATGGCATTTATTTGCCATCAGATTTCCATTAGGACCAATGCAAAATGATAAGCAATCCAACAGATCAACCTAGATTTTCCACCCTGCCAGATCGATCGAAATCGGCCGCAAATCGATCGATTTGGGAATATGAAAGAAAGGATTTCTGATCAATCGATTCCATAGAATCGATCGATTGATTGCTGAAATCGAGCAGTGTATGGGCCCCTTAAGTCCTATAGAGCAAAGGTGTCAAACACAACGCCCGCGGACTGAATGTGGCTCTTACTGCCATTTTATGTGGCGCTTTAGAGCTTCAAATGTGCATCATTGTAAGCCGTAAGGGCCTTTTTCCACTGGTGGAAGGAATATGGTGCAATTATCGCATCACTTCCGCTCCCATTCGCGTTGCAGAAGTGAATAGGAGGAGACGGGACGCAGCCATGCGAGAATCTGTATGCCGCAGATTCTCGGATCGCACCGATCTGCATAACCAGCACGCAATGGAAACTCTTCCGCCCCACCACCACCACCTCAGCTTACCAAAAAGACTGTGGAAGTAAAGGCTAGCATCTTTTCTGCCGAAGCAGCACTGGGACAGGTAAATATTAAACTGCCTCTCTGCAGAGGTGAGAGGAGTGGGCCGCCCATGGTTACTATAGTTACAGCACTTTTTTTGAGACGTAAAGAAATTTGGCTTATGAGTTAGACTAGGTTTTAGATTTTGGCCCCTTGAGTGATTAAGTTTGACACCCCTGCTGTACAGGCTTCCCACGCCGTCTAATGGTCCCCATCGCCAAGCACAGACCCCCACAGATTACCGACTAGAATTTGTTGGTAAGAACCTCCGGGCTGCATTCATGTGCCCATTGCATAGCCGTCGGGAGATTTTGGAGCAGGGGAAAGCTGATAAAGTGTTTACCCTGCCCCTGCACACATCCCGGCGGCGTTAATTACTATTCCCCCTCCAGGCCGCCATGGATAGTGGAGGAAAGATGTAATTCAGTTTCCAGCTATTGGTGGCGGCCAAATTACAGTGTTTTTGCAGTGATATGTGCTCTGTCTTCTAATGGTGCCCAAATCACTCGCTGAGCGCTGCTATAGCTGTAATTACTATTACTACAAATCTTCTGCGCTGTTTTTACAGCGCTCCCTGCATTCCTTTTCTGCCCTGCACAAGTATGCCCCCCTTCCCCTTGCAGTAATGTGGAGTGGCTCATACTTAAGCAGCCACTGCACAGGCGCGGCCATGCTCATGCGGGTGTAGCTCGTGCCAGAAGAGGAGCACAGCCCCGATGTTAACCTATTTTGGTTCCTGGACGTAGAAACTACGTCCAGGAACCATGCGCGCTACCGCGCAATCCCGGCCGCGGATTCGGTATCCAGGCAATCAGTGAATCAGGCTATGGTGCCCGATCACTGATTCCTCTCCCCCGCTGAAAAAGCGACAGCTTCTCTCGGAAGCTGTGCTTTTTCTGGCTGTTCCCTCCCCGATGCGTCACTCTAAGCGTGTGTTACGCTTAGAGTGACGTCATGTAAACAAACTCATGGCCGCCATCTTGTGGCCAAAAAGTAATACTACAACTGTAAGGAAAAAAAAATAAAAATGAACACACATTTACATTATAAAGCTATTGTTTACCTCCCACCCTCCCAAAACTACCCAAATAAATTGTTTACTATAAAAAAAAAAAAAAAACCATTACAATTAAAAAAAACAAAAAAAAAAACATGTAAATATTTACCTAAGGGTCTAAACTTTTTAAATATCAATGTAAAGATGAAATATTTCTATATTTTTTTTATTTTAAACTTGTAAATAGTGATAGATGCAAAATGGAAAAAATGCACCTTTATTTCCAAATAAAATATTGTCGCCATACATTGTGATAGGGACATAATTTTAACGGTGTAATAACCGGGACATATGGGCAAATACAATACGTGAGTTTTAATTATGGAGGCATGTATTATTTTAAAACTATAATGGCTGAAAACTGAGAAATAATGAATTTTTCCATTTTTTTCTTATTCTTCCTGTTAAAATGCATTTACAGTAAAGTGGCTCTTAGCAAAATGTACCCCCCAAAAAAAGCCTAATTGGTGGCGGAAAAAACAAGATATAGATCAGTTCATTGTGATAAGTAGTGATAAAGTTATAGGCTAATGAATGGGAGGTGAACATTGCTCAAGGGAAAACACCAATGGGTTAAGGAGGGTCCCGGCAAGCGGTGAAAAACAGCGTCGGAATCTTCTGGAGGCTCCATAGGCTTCCCTCTCCTAAGGTAAGTATTTAATTTTTAACGTATTTGAAACCTCAGGTTCTCTTTAAAACAATCATGTTGATTAATGTAAATGATCAGTACTGGCACTCGCCTAATTAAAAACTGGTTCTGTTTTTTTCTGTTGAGTCACGTGTTATACAAAGTGAAACGTGGATAAATGTTTCGCCTTCCGACCACTCTGGATTCGGACATAAGGAGGTTGATTCATCAAACAACAGTAATTCTGCGGTGCACACAAAGCGCATGGTAGTATAACCTTCCAGGCATGGGGTCACAAGTTCAGAAGGACTCGAATTCGGAATTCAAAATGAGGTCTAATGGCTTCAGCTGTGACACAGGCAGCGGGGAGTTAACTTACACAGAAGTCTTCGGGGGCATCTGCGTTTCTTTACGCGTCATAGGTGTAATGAAAGCCGGGTTCCACCACTCGCTTCCACGCTTTCTCCTTCCGGCTTGAAAGAGGAAGCGCGATGGTGAGACATGGGTTGGTGCTTAGATACTGTCCAGAATGCTGAAAAATCTGCATGTAGGGTGAGATCGGGAGGACGACCATCTTATGCTGCATACATACTTGAGATAAAAGTCTTTGGAAAAGGCAAGATCACAGACCAATTTTACCCCATTCCATGTAGTATGAGAGCCATACTCTACACAGTCTATTCTATGGAGCTGAACTCCCCATCAGACAGAAATCTTTGCAAGATGCTGCACACAAAGATGCCCGTACACATTCAAAAGATCATTATCTGCAAAAGATCTGTTCCTGCAAAAGATCCATTCCTGCAAAATGCATTTATAGTCTGAGATCTGCAGATCATCATACACATCTTGTTTAACAGGCAATCATCTGCAGATCAGATCCACCAGGATGGAATTTCAGATCTGCAGATGATTGCCAGATATGCAGATGAAGTCTGTTAAACAAGGTGTGTATGAGGATCTGCAGATCTCATAGACCAGTGTTTCTCAACATTTTATTAGTATGTACCCCTTTTAAAACCCTGTACTCACCAAGTACCCCCTAACATAGTTAACATTATTACAAGTACCCCTTGACAAATATATATTAAATCGTAGTACATGAAAATTGGTTCTAAACAATTTCCAAGCATTTACCATTACTTTTAATTAGCTACAACACCAATTTGGTCTTGTTTAAGTAATATTTATTATTTTCTAAATTCTAAATGTGTTGTTCTTGGTTAAGTATAACAAGCCCGAGTACCCCCTGGAACCATCAGAAGTACCCCCTGGGGTACGCGTACCACATGTTGAGAACCTAGGTCATAGACTATAAATGCATTTTGCAGGAATGGATCTTTTGCAGGAAGAGATCTTTTGCAAATAATGATCTTTTGAATGTGTACGGGCATCTTTGTGTGCAGCATCTTGCAAAGATTTCTGTCTGATGGGGAGTTCAGCTCCATAGAATAGACTGTGTATAGTATGGCTCTCATACTACATGGAATGGTGTAAAATTGGTCTGTGATCTTGCCTTTTCCAAAGACTTTTATCTCAAGTGTGTATGTAGCATTAGTCACCACAGACAAGAATCTTAACCACTTATTGAAACGGGCCTGGGCCACGCGCATCCTCTAAAAATCTACAAAAGCATCTACTGCCCCTGTGCAGGACACTCTCGTTGACAGGGGCACGAATTAGGACATGCTCAGTGGCTGGCGACAGGATCAGTCGCGGAAAGCTATACTCAGCTGCGGCGGGGGACGAGAGGATCATTGAGTATCAGCGTGGGCACAGGGTGACTGCAGGGGGCTGGTAAAAGCCCCACGTGATTAAACCTGCCCTTTTTTTTTTACCCGAGGCGGGTATTTGAAATCTTAAGAGACCACAGAGACATGCCTCTGGGTCTCGCTATTGCTGCCTCTAGTCCCCCCACCCCGGGGTCTCCTGTGCCCACCTGTAAAAAGCGTTCGGCTAGCGAGTCTCCTTGTCACTAGCCGTCTATTTACCTTCTGTATATCATTCAATGAGCGCTCCTCTGCCTCTGTCCCTGCCGCTGCCCTCCTCCTGTGAGCTACCTCCAATCGGAAGCTAAGCCGCGACCTGGGAGGTACTTCCTGGGTCGCGGCTTAGCTTCCGAATGGAGGAAGCTCACAGGAGGCGGGGACAGAGGCGGGGGAGCGTGCATTGAATGGCATACAGAAGGTAAATAGACGGTTAGCGACAAGGAGACTGTCACTAGCCGGCAGTGCTGTTTGGATACCCCTTTTCAAAATCCGAATTGAATTCGGATCCGGATACCCAGATATCCGGATCCGAATCGGATATCCGAATCTGAACTTTTTGGTATCCGAGTAAAGTTTGATATCCGAACCCAATATCCTGGATATCCGGCCGGATTCGGATAGCTGGATAAAAAACTGGAAGCGACCTGAAAATGGCTTAAAATGCTTCCAAAAGTCTCTTCAAATGGCAAAAACCCCTTTTGAAGGTCTCTCGCTCTCTCTCTCTCCCTTCGACAGGGGTGCAGCTAAGGTTTTTGTGGCCCCAAGCGGACTGTAGGAAGTGGCCCTATCCTTCGCGCGCCGCGGTGAAAATGGGTGTGGCTATCCCGCATAAGTGGGCGTGGCCATGACATGTGGGTGGAGCTGGAGGGCGGATTGGGGCGGGCTGTTTGCGGGGAAAATGGATGAGGGGGTGATTGAGGCGCGCACAGCGCGCCGAAAGATGGATTTGGCCATGACATTGTATGGGCGGAGCTTGACCGTAGCACAGCAAATATAGCCAACTATGACCATTAAATAATAAATGCAGCAACAGTTACCCCAGACACCAGAAAATAAAAACGCAATTTGTGCAACATTTCAACAGAAAACAAACAGAATTTGGGCCACATTTCAGCAGAAATCAAACGCAATTTGGGCCAAATTTCAGCAGAAATCAAACGCAATTAGGGCCACATTTCAGCAGAAATCAAACGCAATTTGGGCACATTTTCAGCAGAAATCAAACGCAATTTGGGCCACATTTCAGCAGAAATCAAACGCAATTTGGGCCACATTTCAGCAGAAATCAAACGCAATTTGGGCACATTTTCAGCAGAAATCAAACGCAATTTGGGCACATTTTCAGCAGAAATCAAACGCAATTTGGGCACATTTTCAGCAGAAATCAAACGCAATTTGGGCACATTTTCAGCAGAAATCAAACGCAATTAGGGCACATTTTCAGCAGAAATCAAATGCAATTAGGGCACAGTTCAGCAGAAATCAAACGCAATTAGGGCACATTTTCAGCAGATATCAAACGCAATTAGGGCACATTTTCAGCAGAAATCAAACACAATGGTGGTCATTCATAAAAATGTTTCCAGCTGCGATAGCAGTGCGGAGATTTCCCGCTGTAGGCTGTCGGCAGGCTTGCGGAAACACAGAAGCTGGCAGAGTCCCTCCGTGCGCTGCTCTCTCTGCTGCTGATTAGGAGGTCTGTCCCATTCACTTGCATGTAATCCTCACGCTTCTCGCTACGTCCGAGGAAGCGGTATTTCCCGTCCGCATACCGCTTACTCTAATCTTTATGAATGGACATTTTGTTACATTTTCTAGATAGATCTAGAAAATCACCGCACAAGGCGGAAATTTCTCGCTCTGCTGGGGAATTGTAACTTTTCATGTGGAAACAGCTTTTATGAATGCACACTTTGCTAAATGGTCGGGAAAGTCAGCTGTTTTGAGCGGTAAACTTGCGGTAAAGTTTTATGAATAGAGGCCAATTAGGGAACAGTTCAGCAGAAATCGAACGCAATTAGGGCACAGTTCAGCAGAAATCAAACACAATTAGGGCACAGTTCAGCAGAAATCAAACACAATTAGGGCACAGTTCAGCAGAAATCAAACACAATTAGGGAACAGTTCAGCAGAAATCAAACACAATTAGGGAACAGTTCAGCAAAAATCAAACACAATTAGGGCACAGTTCAGCAGAAATCAAACACAATTAGGGAACAGTTCAGCAGAAATCAAACACAATTAGGGAACAGTTCAGCAGATATCAAACGCAATTAGGGCACATTTTCAGAGCTGCAAAAAGAAAAGAATTTACTCACCTGGCACTGGCAGAAGTCTTCTCTCCCCGTCTCCTCTCCTGGCCGGCTCCTCAGGCACGCAGTTCCCACGGAGCTCCCTCCCTCCTCCAATGTCCCGCGCTGATTGAATCAGGGCTACGGGAAGATGGCCACCCGAAGCCCTGTACTGGAGGCATAAATAGTCTCCAGAGCAGGGCTTCGGCGGCGGCCATCTTCCCGTAGCCCTGCCCTGCTCTGCTCTGCCAGCCCCGCGGGGCTGCGGGGAAACAGTGACGTCACGCCGACGTCACTGAGCCGCCGAGGCCCCTACGATATTGAGGCCCCAAGCGGCCGCTTGGTTCGCTTTACGCCTCGCGGCGCCCCTGCCCTTCGAAAGCGATTTTTGCCATTGAAGGCGATTTTGGCTTCTGCTCTGGGTAGTTCGGATACCCGAATATTGGATGAGCACCACTGCTAGCCGGGCGCTTTTTTACAGGGGGCACAGGAGACCCCGGAGGGGGACTAGAGGCGGCAATAGCGAGACCCAGAGGCATGTCATTATGCACAGGACAGTCTCTTAAAGAGAACCCGAGGCGGGGTTCTGAGAATAAAATCCCCATAAAGAGGCTGGGTCTGTCTATAGAGCCCAGCCTCTGTTGCTATTTAGATCGCCCCTAAGCCCCCCCTGCGCTCTGCAATCCCCCCATAAATAACAGCCGTGCTGCTGACACGCAGCTTGTCAGAGCGGGCTGTGTTTACCATTCTAGTGCCACTCACGCCGCTCTCCTGCAGAGCGCCGATCCCCGCCCACGTCCCTTCCCTCGCCGCTGATTGGAGGGAAGGGACGCGGGCGGAGACCGGCGCTCTGCAGGAGGCGGGGGGAGCGGCATGAGTGGCACTAGAAAGGTAAACAGAGCCCGACAGCGCGGCTGTCATCTATGGGCTAGAACGGAGTGCAGGGGGGACTTACGGGGGATTCAACTAGCAACAGAGGCTGGGCACTATAGCCAGACCCAGCCTTTGTGCATAGATTTAACTCTAAGATCCCCACCTCGGGTTCTCTTTAAGACAGACGACTTCCAACAAAGTCGTGCTATGACCCCTCTGGAGGAGCCTCTTGCAATGGCCATGTGTGTCACTTCCTCTTCTTGCTTCAATTAGTGATGCACTTCTCTAACATAGAAGACAGGGGTGACCCGGAAGTTATAACATAGCCAAGATGGCAGCTGCAATTTTTAAATTGAAATCGAATGAAAACTATTTGGTGTAGAACTACGATTCAGACATCAAATGAAAGAGGAGAGCACAAGCTACAGAAAGGTATGCATCTTTAAGTACTTTGCAGTCCTGGTTGGAGTCTTAAAGGCATGCCCATGAGAGGTGCTCGGAGTCCCTTTAATTATCCCTTTGAGGGTAGTAACACACTAGGCAGAATCGCATATGAGTCTCCATTGCACATAATGGGAAACGCATATGCGATTCTGCCTTCTGTGTTCCTACCCTAAAGCACAGTTCCCCAACCCTGTACTCCAGGCCCACCAACAGCGAGTTGATTATCTACCTTTGTGGATTTCCACAAATCATGCCCTGTTAGTGGACCTTGACAGGGTTGGGGAACACTGGTAATAAAACACATTTTTTAGTAGATAAATACATATGTTTACATCAGTCCTGAAAGAGGGAGAAAGAGGGACTCTCCCTCCCAAAAAGGGAGTTGAGAGCTATGAAAATACTGTGGAAGATGTCGGCGCTGTATAAATACTATTAGTTGATGTGCGATTTCAGACATCACTAATACTGGTAAGACACATCAGCATGCTAACTTTGCATTAGCCTGCAGGGACAGAAAATAATCATCTTATTTTCAACATTAAAAATACATGTCAGGCAGCCAAGTATGTGTTATGGTCATAATCAGACTATCATTACCCTGTGGTAGCCTGAATAATCCTATGCTTTTGTTTTAAATAATGCACTGCAAGCCTTAGCAGCCTTCCTTTCACGTGCTAAATCATGCGTTCCACGCTCACTTCCGCATTCCATAAACAGCTATTACTTAATTTGAGGCTTGGAACGCACGGCTGGCCTCAGAACTTCCTGTAGTGAGGACCCAGGGGTCCTTTTTAAAAAGAGGCTGTTCTAATGATGCCTGTTCCTGTTGACAAATAGAAAGGCTTGAAGTGGAATGAAATGTGACAGGCTTGTATTGCGCCACAGAGGGCACTGTGAAAGGACTGCAGTGCTGCAGGTGGGAAGGTAGGACAGGGCTGGCTGATAAGAATCATAGAGGAGGATGAATGAAGCTGTATACTGATCACAGTGCTTGTATTCTCTTTAGCTCTACTGGTGTAGCTATTATGTTATCACCGTTGTGCATTTATAGCTGTCTGCACTGAAGAGCAAGCCTGGACATTTGTAACTACTTCTAGGGGTCGTTCACACTTGAGTGGGAATTGCGTGATTCCCGCTCAGCGCAGAACACTAGCGGTTTTTAAAAACTGCTATCCCATGTAAGCCTATAACAGTGTTCTCACTGCTGAATTTTGCAGTTAGCGTTAACCGCAAACGTGTGACATTCAGCGTTTTGCCAGCAATCGCAATTAGCATGCATAGCACCGCTAATCGCGATCGCTCTCTAAATGCTGCAGTTTTCAGTGATTTTTTTTTCCGCTTTAATCGCGGAAAAATCACTCCCGCAAAATGCTAGCGGTAATCGCCGGCATTTTGCGGTTTTAGGTGTGCATGGGGCCTAAAGGTGCCCATACAGCTGAGGAGGTATGGGCAGATCGACTAAGGGCTGGTACACACTAAGAGCGCATCTGAGCTTTTTAAAACACTAGGTTTGGCTAATGTAGTTGTATGGGAGGGATCGCACCAGAGCGATGTGATTTTTTTTTTTCACAAACGCAGGTCCTGCAGCATTTCTGAGGTGATTCAGCCTCAATGTTAAGAATAAGAAAATTGGAAAATCGCTCTAAAAAACACTAGAACAGAGCGATTGTCCAAGCGTTTTTTTAAAAAAGCTGTTCACTTCCAGCTCAAACTGTACACAAATTTAAAAATTGCTGCATCAAAACGCACCAAAAATCGCTAGTCATACCTAGAAAATCACTAGGCACATTGCTCTGAAAATCGCTGTAAAAAATGCTAGGCGTTTGCGATTATGCTAGCGTGTTTTGGTGTGCACTGGCCCCAAGAGACAGATCTCTGACTGGAGAGACATCCGTTGGGTGCCATAAACTACAGGCTGATTCCCGATCAATTTCAGCATGAAATCTAGTGGCCCAGTCTACGGCTCTGTCCCGCCAGTGTAAAATGTGCTCTGTGCTGTGTTCACACCTGTAGCTATTGGCTCTGAGCTGTTTGATGCTAAGGCTCATACACACATCAGACTATAGTCTTTGGAAAATGAAAGACCAATCTTACCACCCTTCATGTAGTATGAGAGCCATACTCTACACAGTCTTTTCTATGGAGCTGAACTCCCCATCAGATAAAATCTTTGCAAGATGCTGCACACACAGATGCTGTACAGACACAAAAAATCAGTATCTGCAAAAGATCTGTTCCTGCCACAGATCCGTTCCTGCAAATTTCATTCATAGTCTATGAGATCTGCAGATCATCATACACACCTTGTTTAACTGACATTCATCTGCAGATCTGAAAATCCATCCTGGTGGATCTGATCTGCAGATGAATGTCTGTTAAACAAGGTGTGTATGATGATCTGCAGATCTCATAGACTATGAATGCAATTTGCAGGAACGGATCTTTGGCAGGAACAGATCTTTTGCAGATACTGATTGTAACGATTGGGTGCTGCAACTCAGACGTCTGATTATTTGTGATCTGCAGTATCACCAATAATACTAGTATAGCTAGCTGAGAGTACGGTGTGGTGTTTGGTGCAACAGTATAGACTTCTCCAGAGGAGCTGGAGGGTCTACCAACACAAATAACAATACCTTTACCAGAGGAGCTGGCAAAGTACTAATAATGAAAGAATTAAAGAAGTTTGGCTAAACCTTACCAGAGGAGCTGGTAAGGTACTAACAGCACAAATGACTGAATAGTTTAACTAGACCTTCCCAGAGGAGCTGGTAAGGTACTAACAACACAAATGACTGAATAGTTTAACTAGACCTTTCCAGAGGAGCTGGTAAGGTACTATCAGTCACTGGAGCTATGCAAGTAAGTCTGAACTTCACCAGAGGGAACCTGGTAGGTTCTAATAGCTAGAGCACCTCACCAGTGGAAACAGTAAAAAAGGGTGGAGGAGGCTAGTGGACAAATCGGGTGCCGCCATTCACTCCCATAATAAATATCGTTTACTGGGCGCCGAACAGGAAAAAAGGGCGCCCGAGAATAATAACGTTTTCCAACGGTGCCCGAAGATTTTTAATGTTTTATAACTGCTTGTGATGATTTACGTTTCCTATTTCAATAAAACATTATTTTAAATGTTATCCCTTACTGTTTGTAAAACATTATTATTCACAAAATAAAGCGATCAGTACGTAACGTAAGTTGTAATATATTTTATCCCTTACTGTTTGTAAAACATTATTATTCACAAAATAAAGCGATCAGTACGTAACGTAAATTGTAATATATTTTATCCCTTACTGTTTCTAAAACATTATTCTACACACAATGCAGTGATCACTAAGGAGGGTCTTAGGTTTAGGCACCACCAGGGGGGTCTTAGGTTTAGGCACCACCAGGGGGGTCTTAGGTTTAGGCACCATCAGGGGAGTCTTAGGTTCAGGCACCACCAGGGGGGTCTTAGGTTTAGGCACCACCAGGGGGTCTTAGGTTTAGGCACCACTAGGGAGGTCTTAGGTTTAGGCACCACCGGGGGGGTCTTAGGTTTAGGCACCAATACGGGGGTCTAGGGGTTAGGGGTAGGTACAGGGAGGGTTACTTACAATTTTTTTTTTAAACGTTATTATAAATTTCACTTTTTAAACGGAAGATTAACGTTTTCACAATTGCCGATTTCATGCACATTATTAAATGATTTATAACTTTATAAAACATTATTTTTAAATGAAATATAGTACATTATATTTTTAAACGTTATCCATGTTTATCGTTTAAAACCCTGCGCCCTTTTTTTCCCAGCGCCCCTTTTTAACGTACGCCTCACCAGTGGCTAGGTCCCACTGGTGAGTAGAGTAGTCAGACAGGCAAGATTCGATAACAGGCAGGTAGAGAGAGCAAAATCGGCAGGCGAGAGAGTAGTTAATATCAGGCACAGGTTCAGCAACTAAAGTCAGAAAGGCAGAGGTACAGAATCGTTTAGCAATAGCAAGGTCAGAGAGTAGCCAGAATCATACACAGGTTATCAGAATACAATGTAATAATTAACTATAGATAAATGTATATTGCAAACATTGCATATACATCTATCATCAACAGGAACCTCACTAGGTCTGAGCTAACACGAGTGTATTCGCAACAGCAGACGAGTTGCCAATGATCTGTGAAGGCTTAAGAAGCCGAGGAGAGCCCAGTGCCACGCCCCCTAGCAATCAGCCAATCCGAGCGGCGCGAGTCACTCCTGACGTCAGCCGAGCGGCAGGTCAGCTGACGCGCCTTCTTCCAGCATAAAGGTCCTGTCTCCGTGCGTGCAATACAGAGACCCTATGAGCAAGAGACAATGCCGTTCCCAGCGTGCTGGATGCCGCCGGGACGGATAAGGCCTGTGAACAGGGAACAAAGGCGGCTGCGGGCATAGCCTGCGTATCCGCAGCCGCCATGGTTTCAGATGTTACACTGATCTTTTGAATGTCTACAGCATCTGTGTGTGCAGCATCTTGCTAAGATTTCTGTCTGATGGGGAGTTCAGCTCCATAGAATAGACTGTGTAGGTATGACTCTCATACTACATGAAGGGTGGTCTGTGGTCTTTCATTTTCCAAAGACTATAGTCTGATGTGTGTATGTGGCCTTAGCCTCCGGCTGCTCTTTGTAATCAGCTGGCAGGATGTTTGGTTGTAGTGTAATGTTGCACAGGATGACTCCTCTATGTTGCCTGAGATGGATTAGTGGTAGCAGCAGGTGTGCTCCACTCCTTCATTGCTTTGCACTCTGTCAAGGACACTTCCTCACTAGTATACAGCTTTCACCTTGAAGCTCCTGCTGGAGATTATTAGTAAATATTGTCTCCTTGATAAGGTGAAATGATAATGTTGGGCGAGTCAGGGAGTTTAACACTTGCCTGTCGGCACTCAGGGCCTTATTTACCATGAGTCATTTATGTGCTTGAAACAGTGTGGCTGTGGATGAGAGTATCCGGACTGGGCATGTGCGAGGAATGTCCAGGCATGGCCAGTAGAGTGAAGTCTCCCATGCACGGCCTTTTTCCTCTGTGTATAGATGCTTTGTTCTGATGAGCATGCCTAGTCCAGACGCTTTCATCCTCATACAGAGGTAGGGAGGGCAGCCAGAAGAGACCTATGCAACAAGCTGGTTTCAAATAGGTGTAAAAGGACCCTGCTCTGGAATGGTGGGCTGTAAGCCCGCAACACTTACCCTGGGCCTGGGACGACAACGTCACATTACAGGGGGGCGGGGAGACAGACGCACTGACGTGACAAGTGTGGCCGCAACACCCTGGTCCACAGGCGACGACACATTACATGGGGGAGGGGCGTGGCAGATGCACTAGTGTGACAGGTTAGGCCACAACACTTACCCTGGACCAGGGGCGACCACCCACTACATGGAGGTGGCACGGCAAACACACTGGGGTGACAAGCAGCAGGATGAAGCACTAGGCTGATTGCCAATAGAGATGCGAAGTTCAGATCTTTTCAATGATTCGGATGATTCGAATTGGATCATTGAAAAGATCCGGATCTTTGATCCGAATCGCGGATCATTTTACAAGGGAAGCATTGGGGGTGAAATGACTAGCAGGACAGAAGAAGGGGAGGGGGGTGGACACACAGAGAAGGGGAGAAGATGGACAGAGGGCAGGGAGTGGACAGAGAAGGGAGGAGGGACGAGCAGAGAGCAGAAATGTTTGTTTGCACACAATACCCACATGCTGCAATCATATGCTTTACATACATTTCACCTATATGTTCATCTGTATACTTTGAATCCAAACGTCGCACAGTGAAAGGAAGCATTCCGCAAAGCATTCCCAGAAGTGAAGTGCAGCTGTTTAGAGCGAGTGCAGGAGGATCATATTGCCCTGCAATCACAGTGCCTGCCCTGTCCTAGCCCAGCTGTCTGTAAAGTTACTGAGCTGTGCTGAGCTGAGCCAAAAGTTTCCAATTTGTTCAATGTACACAACTACGGAACAGACAGCCCATAATGAGCAGCACATTAAAAGCCAGTATGTGTGCTCTACACAAATCTGCCTGGCAGTGGCACCCATGTCCCCTCTCTCTCATCTACCTGTCCCTGCAAGCCTGGCTCCCCTCCAACTGAGCGATCCATCTCTGCTCTCTGCTTCCAGGACCCCGCTGCCCGCTGAGAGGGGGGTGTGCCGCTCCTGGCCCCGCCCCCTTTGCGATCCAAATCACTCATTTTGATGATTCGGATGATTCGACTTACAAAATAGATTTGGATCAGAGATCCGAATCGTTCATGATCCGGACAACACTAATTGCCAATAGTTTTCATTCTGAAATACAGCAAAGTCCCCGTTATCCGGCACCCACGGGGATTGGCTGATACCAGATAATTGTGCTTTCTGGTTGCTTAAGACTGAATCCCTGACTCCGTATACATACCACGAACTCTGTATTAAATGTTCAAATACAGTAACTGAAAGTATATTAACCTTGTGAAGGCCGTGGAATCCAGTCTTTAAAGGAGTTGTCGGGCAATCTAAAGAAAATAAGTGCTACTTACCCGGGGCTTCCTCCAGCCCAAGGCTCCCAGCATGTCCTTCGCCGCAGCTCTGCACACAGCCGTTTGCCGCAGCTCGCTCCCGGTCCCCGGTGATGACGTCAGGCCAACCTCCAGGTCGGCCTGTACTGCTCCTGCACGGGCGGCGCTGTCAGTCACCACCACGTGGGCTGAAGCGGACTGCGCAGGCGCAATAGTTCTAGTAGTAGTAGTAGTCAAAAAGCCTACAAAAAGCCTAAAAAGTTGGCCTTCACCACTGTAAGTACTGCCGAAGATTTGTTCTGGTTGGTTCAGACTTCTGGTTAGTTGAGTTCTGGATAACTAGTGTATATTGGAAATTGGTGTGCAGTGTGTGTGGCAGCAATAGATCCCTCTCTGATCGGATTCAATCACAGAGGGATCTATCTGATGGTCGAACTGTTGGCCATTACCCTTAGTTTTACTATCTTGGCTAATTAGTGAATATTGGCCTCAATTCACAGAGCTTTATCAAACACTTTATCAAACGTTTGATAATTTACCTCATGGGTAAAATCTAATTTTTAATTCACTAAGGTGTTCTAGGTTTATTGAAAGTTTTATCGATAAAACATTAGATAAATATATAACACCTTAGTGAATTCAAAATTCGATTATGCACACAAGGCAAATTATCAAACGTTTGATAAAGCTTAGTGAATTGAGGCCACTGTGTGACAGCCTCACATCTCTGTGTGTGAATTATTATTCTTTGTTTATAATTCTCCTGTTTTATCCCTGCAGCATGGCAGCCAGACGGGCCCTGAAGGCGGTGCTGGTGGATCTCAGTGGCACGCTACACATCGAGGACACCGCTATTCCCGGAGCTCAGGAAGCTCTGAAACGGTGAGCGCAGAAGCCCCAGGATGGGCTGCAGGAACTGTCCCCCTACTTCTGACACTTTGGCCTGGTGCACACCAGAGGAGTTTTTCTGAGCGTTTTGAGTTTTTAAATCTGCTGCTAATGTTACCCTATGTGTCTGTGCACACTGGAGCAATGAGGTTTTGTAAAAAACCCCATAGCATTACATTGGGAAGAGCTTTTGAAACCTCTAAAAGCTCTTCCCAATGTAAGGGCTGGAACCCACAGGAGCGCTTTTGGCAGCGTTTTGGCAGCACTGCGATACGCTAGCAGTTTGCCAAAACGCTGGGCTAATGTTAATGGATGGGGCAACTTCCACAGGAGCGTTTGCGTTTCTCAGAAACGCAAACGCAGGACGTGCAGCATTTTGGGAGCGTTAGCGCTTCAATGTAACGTATTGAACCGCTAGCGGAAACGCTCAGCAAAACCTAAACTGAGCGGTTTTGCTAGCGTTTTGCGGTTCAGCACACTGTAACAAAATGAAAAATAATTCACAGGACCAATCAGGATAAAAACGCAAAACGCTACGCACCCGCTGGGGAAAAAAATACAATGTTGCAAAACACGACCAAAAACGCGTATGAATCCGCTTGCAAACCGCTAAGACAAAACGCTAGCGGTTGCGTTTTGCGTTTGCGGTTTTCAGTGGGTTCCAGGCCTCATGCTATGGGATTTTATACAAAACCTCATTGCTCCAGTGTGCACAGACCCATAGGATAACATTAGCAGCAGATTTAAAAACTCAAAATGCTCAGAAAAACTCCTCTGGTGTGCACCAGGCCTTATTCTGATTCATCTTCATGTGCTTTGAAGTACTGTTGAAATCACTGTTATTAACAAGCAGCCTCTGCCAGGCCTTCTAGTGGAAGAGTAGGTTTTCTAATCCCGTGTAGGACTATGTCTGACATTGGCACGTTCCTCCACAGGACTAATGTTGGACATAGGAAAACTGCCTGCCGCTAGATGGCGCTGTTGTGGAATAAAATCCAGCACAGTGTTACCTCCTTCAAGTCAAAGTGAAGCGCCCCATCCCCCGCCACTGTGACACATAATACAATATTATATGGGAGCATTTGGCACTGGGGCACCGCCGCCAGATCTAGTCTGGCACAGTGTCACTCTATGTGGATCAAAGTGTCAAAGTCGCAATGCTGCGTAGTGGTGAAATTACAATGCTACCGCCTGCAAGGAGGTGGAGCTAGAGAATGCAAGCTGGGTCTCCTCCTTGCTTCAGGCCTGGTTCACACTTGCGTTGAAGTGGCAAACGGATCCGATCCATTTTCACTCTGTTTCCGTTCAGCTGCTTCATTCCGTTACCCCATATCCCCCCTCCCCAGGCCCCCAACCCCAAATAGTATTTTTCTATTTAGAACGGTCCATTTCTTCACTAGTGTGAAGAAACGTTCCGTTTTCTCATTGCCCCCAGTGCAGCAATTCAACTTCCGTTTCCGTTCCGCCGGGCTCATCGGTCCGGAAAAATTGGTGCTGCAGGAAACTTGTGTTCCGTTCAGCAGAATGTGCAGAATGGATCCGTTTGAACTGATCCATAGGGTAACATTGGATCTGTTCCGATCTGTTCCCTTCCAACCCGGGACGGACCGTCTTTTAACTCTGTGAACCGGGCCTTAGTGCAGGGAGGTACAGATTTTCGGATCCTTGCCGCCACACATCATGATGACCCCCCAGCACACTGGAAAAGATGAAACTTCTGCAGCAGATAATTTGTAAAGGGCAAAAAATGTAGTAAAATCATATAAACCACAAATTGTATGCCTGTGCAGTGCCCAAACCAATAACTTCTCATGGAATGCAGTGAGGATACTACAAGATTCAGAAATTTTCACAGAACTAGGGATGGTCAAATAGATTAAGGCTGCTTTCACAGTGAGACGTTACAGGCGCACGTTAGTGCAGCCTGTAACGCAGCCCACCGCACAGCAATGAAAAATCAATGGGCTGTTCACAGTGCCCACGTTGCGTTACACAGTAATGCTGCACGTTCGTTTGAAGTGCAGCATACTGTGCGTTCTAGCGGCTTAAGCTGTGTTAGACTGTTTGCACATGCTCAGTATGGTTTTTTTTTTTTTTTTATTTCAGGGGCTGAGAGGAGGCGGGGAGAGGCCGCTACGTAGCCAGGCACATGGCTACTTGACATTCACTGCACTTGCAGTGTTTACTTCTTGGTGCGGCCGCTGATTGGCTGGCGGGACCACGTGATGTGGAGAGCTCCGCTCACGTGGTCTCTGCAGCGCCTTCGACAGAGCAGGCGCACCAAGAGCTGCTTGTAACGTGGCTCTTGGTAGCGTCCTGCTCCAACACCACCAGGCGTTGAGTTAGGGGCACATTATGTGCCCTATAACGTCCCCTAAACGCAACGTCTTGGTGAGAAAGCAGCCTAAAGGAATACTGTAGGGGGTCGGGGGAATATGAGTTGAACTTACCCAGGGCTTCTAATGGTGCCCCGCAGACATCCTGTACCCACGGAGCCACTCACCGATGCTCCAGCCCCGCCTCTGGTTCACTTCTGGAATTTCAGACTTTCAAGTCTGAAAACGGCCGTGTCCTCGCTCCTGCTGATGTCACCAGGAGTGTATAGCACAAGCCCAGTATGGTCTGTGCCTGCGCAGTATGCTCCTAGTGACATTAGTGGGAGAGAGGACACGGCAACGCAGGCGCAGTGGTTTTCAGACTTTAAAGTCTGAAATTCCAGAAGTGAACCGGAGGCGGAGCCGGAGCATCAGTGAGTGGTTGAGCGGGCACAGGATGTCTGCGGGGGACCATTAGAAGCCCCGGATAATTTCGACTCATTTTCCCCCGACCCCTCCCCCCCCCCCCCCCCCCCCTTACAGTATTCCTTTAAATAATTTCTCTTTGCATCCAAATTTCATGTAAATGTCTATGCAGCTTGAAATAGGACCAATCTGAGTAACTTTTTAGCAGTTTTTATTGGTCCAACTTCAAGCTGCATAGCACTTACATCAAAAATGTATACATCTTGTCGTTACAAGTTGGATGTTGGCTATATGTTCACTTTCTGATGTGAATAAAAAAGTAATTAAAAAAAAAAAATCTTCAGTGCTGGCCATGATGCATTTCTCTTTTTTACATACATCTCCCTTGGCAGCAGTTGCCCTCTTTCATGCGTTGTGACCAGTTTGCAGCCTCCCTATTCTACATGTAACCACCGCCTTTCCATGTCTAGCCGCCCAAGGCCTTGGTCTTTATAGCCTTTCCAGAAACCTGACCCTGCTTGGAGATGATTACATGGATTTTTATAGGCAATACTGTACAGGTAGTCCCCGACTTACGAATGACACACCAATTTTTTCAAATTGAACTTGTAGTTTTTGAGAAAATCGATTTAAAAAAATTCAAAGACAAAACAGCTGTTAGGCTCTCTGCACACTGCATGCGATTCTGATTCCGATTTTCAATCAGTTTTTACATCCGATTCCGATTTTTAATCGTTATTGCATGCTGCGTTTTTTTCATTCCTTTTACTGTTGATTGCATTCAAGGAAAATCGGAATTGCAAATCGGAAACTGAATCTGAATCGCAAAATGGATTTGCAGTGTGCAGGAAGCCTTAAACTTGTATAAGCAGGTACAGAGGGCAGAGGTGACACAGAAGGGGACACTGTAGGCACAGGGGGACACTGGAGGTACAGGGGACAGAGATGGCACAGTGTTCTGACTTAAGAACAGATTCAGGTTAAGAACGAACCTACAGTCCCTATCTCGTTCTTTAAAGAGACACTGAAGCGAAAAAAAATATATGATATAATGAATTGGTTGTGTACTATGAATAATTACTAGAAGATTAGCAGCAAAGAAAATATTCTCATATTTTTATTTTCAGGTATATAGTGTTTTTTTCTAACATTGCATCATTCTATAATATGTGCAGATTACACAACACTCAGCATTCAAAGTGATTCTTTCAGAGCAGTCTGTGAACTAATGACCTCTCCTCTGGAAGAGAAAAAGTAAAAAATTAACTAACAGTTGAGATAATAAAAGTCAGAAAACAGCCCTCTCCACGACTTTGAAAGTCGTAGAGCTTAATGGCTTTTTTGTATAGAGATAACAACTGAAGTTTCTTAAATCTTCCTGTACTGGAAACAATTAGACTGATGTATCTGATCTTAATGTTTTATTTCTTAGCTGTACTACACATACAAATCATGATATCATAATTTTTTTTTCGCTTCAGTGTCTCTTTAACCACTTGCCGACCGCCTACTTCATATTGGCGGCGGCAAAGTGGCAGCCCCAGGACCACGTAACGCAGAATGGCGTCAGGTCCTGGGGCACTCTGTGGCCGGGGATCGTGCGCTGGGATGCGCGCGCATCCGCCGGCAATAGGCTCCGCCCACCCGCGACGTCAACCCGCCGGCCAATCGGAAGCGCCGGCGGGTTGTTAACCCGACGATCCCCGGATAGGAAGCGTATAATACGCTTTGTAATGTTTACAAAGTGTATTATACAGGCTGCCTCCTGCCCTGGTGGTCCCAGTGTCCGAGGGACCACCAGGGCAGGCTGCAGCCACCCTAGTCTGCACCCAAACACACTGATCTGCCCCCCCCCCTGCCCCCTGATCGCCCACAGTACCCCTCAGACCCCCCCCTGCCCACCCCCCAGACCACCATTTGCACACAATCACCCCCCTAATCACCCATCAATCACTCCCTGTCACTATCTGTCAACGCTATTTTTTTTTTTAGTCCCTAAACTGCCCCCTGCTCCCTCCTGATCACCCCCCCCACCCCTCAGATTCTCTTCTCTCCTCTAAACACCCACTAATTACCCATCAATCACCCCCTATCACCTGTCACTGTTACCCATCAGATTAGACCCTAATCTGCCCCTTGCGGGCACCCAATCACCCGCCCACACCTCAGAACGCCCTCAGACCCCAGCCCTGATCACCTCGCTAGTGCATTGCTTGCATCTATTTCCCCCCTCTAATCACACCTTGAGACACCCATAAATCACCTCCTGTCACCCCCTAGCACACCTACCCATCAGATCAGGCCCTAATTTGCCCCGTGTGGGCTCCTGATCACTCGGCCAAACCCTCAGATCCCCCTCAGACCCCCTTCCGATCACCTCCCCAGTGCATTGATTGCATCTATTTTCCCCTCTAACCGCCCCCTGAGACACCCATCAATCACCTCCTGTCACCCCCCTAGCACTCCTATCCATCAGATCAGGCCCAATACATCCTGTCATCTAAGAGGCCACCCTGCTTATGACCGTTTCCACAAAATTTGCCCCCTCATAGACCACCTGTCATCAAAATTTGCAGATGCTTATACCCCTGAACAGTCATTTTGAGAAATTTGGTTTCCAGACTACTCACAGTTTTGGGCCCGTAAAATGCCAGGGCAGTATAGGAACCCCACAAGTGACCCCATTTTAGAAAGAAGACACCCCAAGGTATTCTGTTAGGTGTATGATGAGTTCATAGAAGATTTTATTTTTTGTCAAAAGTTAGCGGAAATTGGATTTTTATTGTTTTTTTCACAAAGTGTCATTTTTCACTAACTTGTGACAAAAAATAAAATCTTCTATGAACTCACCATACCCCTAACGGAATACCTTGGGGTGTCGTCTTTCTAAAATGGGGTCACTTGTGGGGTTCCTATACTGCCCTGGCATTTTAGGGGCCCTAAACCGTGGGGAGTAGTCTAGAAAACAAATGCCTCAAAATGACCTGTGAATAGGACGTTGGGCCCCTTAGCGCACCTAGGCTGCAAAAAAGTGTCACACATGTAGTATCGCCATACTCAGGAGAAGTAGTATAATGTGTTTTGTGGTGTATTTTTACACATACCCATGCTGGGTGGGAGAAATCTCTCTGTAAATGGACAATTGTGTGTAAAAACAATCAAAAATGTGTCATTTACAGAGATATTTCTCCCACCCAGCATGGTTATATGTAAAAATACACCACAAAACACATTATACTACTTCTGAGTACGGCGATACCACATGTGTGACACTTTTTTGCAGCCTAACTGTGCTAAGGGGCCCAAAGTCCAATGAGTACCTTTAGGATTTCACAGGTCATTTTGAGACATTTGGGTTCAAGACTACTCCTCACGGTTTAGGGACCCTAAAGTGTCACACATGTGGTATCGCCGTACTCAGAAGAAGTAGTATAATGTGTTTTGGGGTGTATTTTTATACATTCCCATGCTGGGTGGGAGAAATCTCTCTGTAAATGGACAATTGTGTGTAAAAAAAATCAAATAATTGTCATTTACAGAGATATTTCTCCCACCTAGCATCTGTATGTGTAAAAATACACCCCAAAACACATTATACTACTTCTCCTGAGTACGGCGGTACCACATGTGTGGCACTTTTTTGCACCCTAAGTGCGCTAAGGGGCCCAAAGTCCAATGAGTACCTTTAGGATTTCACAGGTCATTTTGCGACATTTGGTTTCAAGACTACTCCTCACGGTTTAGGGCCCCTAAAATGCCAGGGCAGTATAGGAACCCCACAAATGACCCCATTTTAGAAAGAAGACACCCCAAGGTATTCCATTAGGAGTATGGTGAGTTCATAGAAGATTTTATTTTTGTCACAAGTTAGCGGAAAATGACACTTTGTGAAAAAAAAAACAATTAAAATCAATTTCCGCTAACTTGTGACAAAAAAAAAAAAACTTCTATGAACTCACCATACTCCTAATGGAATACCTTGGGGTGTCTTCTTTCTAAAATGGGGTAATTTGTGGGATTCCTATACTGTCCTGGCATTTTAGGGGCCCTAAACCGTGAGAAGCAGTCTTGAAACGAAATTTCTCAAAATGACCTGTGAAATCCTAAAGGTACTCATTGGACTTTGGGCCCCTTAGCGCAGTTAGGGTGCAAAAAAGTGCCACACATGTGGTATCGCCGTACTCAGGAGAAGTAGTATAATGTGTTTTGGAGTGTATTTTTCCACATACCCATGCTGAGTGGGAGAAATATCTCTATAAATTGACAATTGTGTGTAAAAAAAATAAAAAAATTGTCATTTACGGAGAAATTTCTCCCACCCAGCATGGGTATGTGTAAAAATACACCCCAAAACACATTATACTTTTTCTCCTGAGTACGGCAATACCACATGTGTGGCACTTTTTTGCAGCCTAACTGCGCTAAGGGGCCCAAAGTCCAATGAGCATCTTTAGGCTTTACAGGGGTGCTTACAATTAGGCACCCCCCAAAATGCCAGGACAGTGAACACACCCCACAAATGACCCCATTTTGGAAAGTAGACATTTCAAGGTATTCAGAGAGGAGCATAGTGAGTCCGTGGCAGATTTCATTTTTTTTTGTCGCAAGTTAGAAGAAATGGAAACTTTTTTTTTTTTTTTTGTCAGAAAGTGTCATTTTCCGCTAACTTGTGACAAAAAATAAAATCTTCTATGAACTCACCATGCCTCTCACTGAATACTTTGGGATGTCTTCTTTCCAAAATGGGGTCATTTGGGGGGTATTTGTACTATCCTGGAATTTTAGCCCCTCATGAAACCTGACAGGTGCGCAGAAAAGTCAGAGATGCTTGAAAATGGGAAAATTCACTTTTGGCACCATAGTTTGTAAACGCTATAACTTTTACCCAATCCAATAAATATACACTGAATGGTTTTTTTTTTATCAAAGACATGTAGCAGAATAACTTTCGCGCTCAAATGTATAGGAAATTTAACTTTATTTGAAAAATGTCAGCACAGAAAGTTACAAAAGTCATTTTTTTGACAAAATTCATGTCTTTTTTGATGAATATAATAAAAAGTAAAACTCGCAGCAGCAATCAAATAGCACCAAAAGAAAGCTGTATTAGTGACAAGAAAAGGAGGTAAAATTCATTTAGGTGGTAGGTTGTATGATTGAGCAATAAACCGTGAAAGCTGCAGTGGTCCGAATGGAAAAAAAGGCTCTGGTCCTTAAAGAGAACCCGAGGTGGGAATTACTTTTACTATTGGGGCACAGAGGCTGGTTGTGCGCACTAAGACCAGCCTCTGTTGCCCCATCGTGTGCCTCCATGTCCCCCCTGCTCGCCGCTATACCCCCCGCATTGCTGGCGACACGCAGCGTGTCGCCAGCTCAATGTTTACCTTGCGCTGTCAGTCAGCGCTGCTCCCCTGCCTCCTCCGCATCGGCGCACCCGCCCGTGTCCCTTCCCTCCCGCTGATAGGAGGGAAGTGACGCGGCGGGTGGCGCCGATGCGGAGGAGGCGGGGGAGCGGCGCTGACTGACAGCGCAAGGTAAACATTGAGCTGGCGACACAGCCAGCAATGCGGGGGGTATAGCGGCGAGCAGGGGGGACATGGAGGCACACGATGGGGCAACAGAGGCTGGTCTTAGTGCGCACAACCAGCCTCTGTGCCCCAATAGTAAAAGTAATTCCCACCTCGGGTTCTCTTTAAGGGGTTTTATGACTGCAGTCCTTAAAGGGATACTGTAGGGGGGTCAGGGGAAAATGAGTTGAACTTACCCGGGGCTTCTAACGGTCCCCCGCAGACATCCTGTGTTGGCGCAGCCACTCACCGATGCTCCGGCCCCGCCTCCGGTTCACTTCTGGAATTTCAGACTTTAAAGTCTGAAAACCACTGCGCCTGCTTTGCCGTGTCCTCGATCCCGCTGATGTCATCAAGAGCGCACAGCGCAGGCCCAGTATGGTCTGTGTCTGCGCAGTACACTCCTGGTGACATCAGCAGGAGCGAGGACACGGGCATGCAGGCGCAGTGGTTTTCTGACTTTAAAGTCAGAAATTCCAGAAGTGAACTGGAGGCGGGGCCGGAGCATCGGAGAGTGGCTGCACGGACACAGGATGCCTGCAGGGGACCAATAGAAGCCCCGGGTAAGTTCAGCTCATTTTCCCCTGACCCCCCTACAGTATCCCTTTAAGTGGTTAAGCTGGGGCTACCTGTACTTCTTATTGGTAAACACATCTCTGTAGCTCACCCTTCGTATTCCCCCCCACAGGCTGCGCAGTGCTCCGCTCGCCATCCGCTTCGTCACAAATACCACCAAGGAGAATAAGAGGACCCTGCTGGACAGGCTGAAGAGGCTGGAATTTGAGATCCAGGAGGATGAGATCTTCACCTCTCTGACTGCAGCGAGGAACCTGGTGGAGCAGAGGGGGGTCCGCCCCATGCTGCTGGTCCATGACAGCGCTCTCGCAGACTTCGAAGGTATTCAGCTCTCGCTACACTAAAATGTCATTCCTGTTCCTCTAATGCCAAACTAAACCCAAAGCTGACAGCAAATTATAGTACCAATCAGGATGATGACTGAATAGAAACCGGGTATAGAAGCAAAGTACTGGACAGAATACAGTTTTCATGGGCTAAATATGCTTGTCAGTGCAGTACAGCTTTCTTCTTGTTCTTTCTAGATTCAACTGGCGATCAGGTAAGTCATATGTGATCATGTGATACCCAAAGCAGAAAGAAAATTAGATGCCAGACTACATTTGCGAGCAATCGTGAATTACAGTACATTAGAAAGAATATGTCTACATGAGTAGAAGGGATTTGTGGTTCGCAGTAAGTAGATTGTGAGCAATTGTAAGATATCAGTCTGCTGATGGAAAGCTAGCCTGTCAATAGAGCTCTAAGGCTCAAACCCACTAGCAGCCTTTTCTAATGCCTAGTACACACCATACAAATTTCTGTAACATTTTCTGTTAGATTTACCTGCCAGATAGATAATTTCCAACCAGAGATAATGACCAGTCTCTACCAGTACTTTACAGAAAATAATCTGCTAAGTGCTAGTGATTTGAAAAGCTTTTGCTAATGCAATGCTATTGGTGGTTTTTATAAAATCACATCGCTCAAGAGGGATCACACCCATAGCATTAAATTAGCAAGAGCTTTTCAAATCAAACGCTCAGAAAAGGATCAGAAAAGCGCTGCTAGTGGGTTCCAGGCCTAAGGCCAGTACCCACCCGCCTGACTGGTGCCTTCTCGCTGACAAACTCCTGTGGGTGGTAACTGGATAGGGGGCGAAGTTTGGATGGGATACAGACCACTATTCAGTCTAAACAAGCAGCATCTGACATAGGCACAGGAATCGGCTTTGCAAACCCAGCCAGCTAGGAAATCAAAAAGTGAATGATGCAAAAATGTTTTCTGTGCAATGCACATTATAATATATTCCACGCAGTATGCATTAAAGACTAGCAACAGCTTTCCCATGCTGCAATCTGAACCTTCAGGCTGGGAGCATGTGGTTTTCTGCAATGCACTGCTGAAAAAACACATGCAATTCTGGAAAGTTTGGTCCCAGCCTCAAAGTTAAAGGGCAATTGAACCGAGAAGAATATGGCGGCTGCCATATGTATTTCCTTTCAAGCAATACCGTTTGCTTGGCAGCCCTGCTAATCTGCTTCTAATATTTTTAGCCATAGCCCCTGAACAAGCATGCAGCAGATCAGATGTTTGTGACATTATTGCCAGCTCTGACAAGATTAGCTTCATGCTTGTTTCTGGTGTTATTCAGACACTACTGCAGCCAAATAGATCAGCAGGGCCGCCAGGGAACTGGTATTGTTTAAAAGGAAACAAATATGGCACCCTCCATATCCCTCTCACTACAGTTGTCCTTTAAGTAGCAGGATTGACCAACCCTAACTATGTGATCTATGTGATACGTACCTGTCTGTCTGATTGTCCCATATCCTTATATCCATCTGTCTCCCTATGGCAGGGGTCACACTTACTTGAATCACATGCGTTTTGCTGCAGTGTGGAAAACGTACATAATGTTAGTCTATGGGCCGCACAAAAAAACGCATTGTTTTGCGTAAACCAATGTATTTTTAGGTGCAGAAAAAAAGCAAGTTCATACTTTATGCATACTGTATGCATCGGTTTTACATGCAATGGTTTCCTATGGGTTTTTGATGCGTTTTTAGGGGGCTATATCAACCTCCAAACACTATCAACCAGCCTGCATCCTCTACTCACTCTATCCTAACTCTATCCTTATTGACCCTGAGCTAGCAGCTGCTCATTATAACATCACTTTAACTTCAGCCATTGATTCTGTGGCTCCCCCTCCACGGTCTACCAACGCTGGGCCCTTCAACTCTGGCTTAATGATGAGATCAAACTACTGAAACACCGCTCCCGGATAGCACAACGGTTAGCCATCAGGAAGGGGGGTTTAGGGTTAGGCGCCAGGAAGGGGGGTTTTAGGGATAGGCACCAGGAAGGGGTATTTTAGGGTTTGGCGTCAGGAAGGGGGGTTTTAGGGTTAGGCACTAGGAAGGGGGGAAGGGAGTTTTTAGGGTTAGGCACCAGGAAGGGGGGTTTTAGGGTTAGGCACCAGGAAGGGGGGTTTTAGGCTTGGGCACCAGGAAGGGGGGTTTTAGGCTTGGGCGCCAGGAAGGGGGGTTTTAGGGTTAGGCACCAGGAAGGGGGGTTTTAGGCTTGGGCGCCAAGAAGGGGGAGTTTAGGCTTAGGCCTCAGGAAGGGGGGTGTTAGGGCTAGGCACCAGGAAGGGGAGGTTTAGGGTTAGGCGCCAGGAAGGGGTATTTTAGGGTTAGGCGTCAGGAAGGGGTATTTTAGGGTTAGGCGTCAGGAAGGGGTATTTTAGGGTTAGGTGCCAGGAAGGGGGGTTTTAGGATTAGGTGTCAGGAAGGGGGGTTTAGGGTTAATCTTCAGGAAGGGGGGTATCAGGCTTAGGCCTCAGGAAGGGGGGTTTAGGGTTAGGCGTCAGGAAAGGGTATTTTAGGGTTAGACATCAGGAAGGGTGGTTTTAGGGTTAGGCACCTTCCACAGGGGGGGGTCTTGGGGTTAGGCACCACAAGGGGGCATTTCATGGGTAGGCACCACCAGTGAAGGGTTCTGTGTGAGGGTAGAATTAGGTTTAGTTGTAGTAAAATATTGGTAATGTTTTACTATCCTCATTACGACTGTAAATATATTTTCGTTTTCATTGTTTTAGAGAAGATTTTGCCCTTTTTTTTAATACCTTTTTTTTTTTTTATTTTTTTTTTTTTTATTATTATTCAATCTCTGATAAAGATGAAGAAACGATAAAAAAAAATTGTTAAAGGTAATATCTTAAAATTTCGGCTATACCCTGCGCTCTTTTTTTCCCTGGCGCCGTTATTTGATGTATGCGGGCCTAACACACACCACACAAATTACACACATAGATACATTATACACATAGAGATAACACATACACATTACCCACATATTATATATACACGCATATATAATATACACACGACCGCACTCACATCCTGCCTGGCCGCCTCCTCCTTCCCCTCCCCCTCCGCGGTGACACACATTGGAGAGCGGCCACATTAACATCCTTGGGAAGCGGATAATGAGGCGGCAGCTATATAGATATAACAGCGCAGAGGACAGGTCCGTCTCCTATAAAGAGACACTATTTTAATACAGGTCTGACAATGGAAGGTTTTTGCATTGATGAGAATTGGCACCTTGGGCTTTGTAGTCAAGCATGACTAACTGATAGACTGCATGTACAATTCAATTACTGGGGAATCTTCTCCTGCTGACCTCTCTATTCCGCGCTCCCAGGAATCGCCAGCGACAGTCCCAACGCAGTGCTGATAGGATTAGCTCCGGAACACTTCAACTACCAAACCATGAATAAGGCCTTCAGGTGAGTGCTGTCCTGATTGCGTCTCGCCACCCCTGTAATTGGCTGGCTACTGTTTTACCGACGGATTAATTCTGTTCTTGCTCCGCTGGGACTTTAGTAAAGCGGGTAATGCCGTTCCATCAGCGCTTTAATAAGAAGCGCGCATAAAGACAGCAATTTCCCTGCCCCAGTTATCACATGCTCTGCGGCAATTAGGCACCGCGCTCATCTCCCTTTTATTCCAAGGAGAAGTGTGGGCTTAAAGGGAACCTGCCGCTGTTACAAAGTTATCTTTGGCATAATTCTGTGCTTCAAAGATACATTTCCAGGTGCAGCCTCTGGTGGTGACATTTACGCCAGAGAGTGCAGCCAGCATCTATTGCTAAAGGATGTATCTTAAAGAGGAACTCCAGTGAAAATAATGTAATAAAGTGCTTTATTTTTACAATAATTATGTATAAATGATTTAGTCATGTTTGCCCATTGTAAAAGCTTTCCTCTCCCTGATTCACATTCTGACATTTATCACATGGTGACACTTTTACTGTTGGCAGGTGATGTAGCTGCTGCATGCTTTTTTGGCAGTTGGAAATAGCTGTAAACAGCTATTCCCACAATGCAGCAAGGTTCACAGACAGGAAACTGACAGAAGTACCACGGTCCTCAGAGTTTCTTGTGGGAGGGGTTTCACCACAATATCAGCCATACAGCGCCCCCTGATGGTCTGTTTGTGAAAAGGAATAGATTTCTCATGTAAAAGGGGGTATTGGCTACTGATTGGGATAAAGTTAAATTTTTGGTCAGAGTTTCTCTTTAAGGTGCCCACTAACGGTACAATTTTTTCACCAAATGCAATCTTTCGATACGATTTTTACGATCAAATTTCATAGAAAATGTGCAGTTTATGAAGGCAATCGGTAAGGATCGCTTCTTTGGTTGATTGCTAACTAGGATAAAATCAATCCGAAAGTTGGATTTTATGATCGAATTTGAAGAAAGAATAGTTCACTAAATGTTAACAATCGATAATTGCCTTCCGATTAGTTATGTTCATTCAAATCGCAAAGATCGCACTTAGTGAAAAATTGTACCGTTAATGGGCACCTTTAAAGGACCTCGCCAGTGAAAAAAGTAAGCAGTTAAAATCTGACACAACCGACATGTTTTGGATTAGTCCATCTCCTCATAGGGGATTCTAAGGGTTCTCATTGTTTTCAACTCCTTAATGGCAGTTGTTAAGTCTAACTGACAACATAGTGTGCAAGCAACTAGGGAGGCTGGCTGGTATCGTACTTTTTTTGCTGGAGTGGTCCTGTAAAGCGGATCCTAACTCAGAACTTCTTATTTGCTCTAGAAGATAAGCAACAGCATGCTAACTTAAAGAAAAACGTTTCTTTGTTAAAGCTGATACAAATCCTGCAATAAATCTGCAGTGTGTCTACTTCCTGCTTTCATAGAAGCAGACATATTGTTAATATCCTGTACTTACAAATTAGATGCTCTGCCGACATTCCCGAGCTGACACAGCTGAGGGATCAAATTACAGTTGTGATGTATGTGTGTGTCACAGATGAGGGGGAACTAGACAGGCTAAACCCTAAATACATACAGCGTGCACTTCTGTTTTCCTTCTGTCCTGTACAAGAGTTCAGGTCCACTTTAAAGGGGCAGTTCACTAATTTCATAGAATAATCCCCCTGTTATATCAGTTATTGAAATTCATTTTTTTACATATTCTCAGTCATGTTCAATCCACTTTGAGAGGTGAATAAAGTTGGCCTATTTTATCTCTTGGATTGAGTTTAAATGCACTTCCAGAGGATGTTAGATTAGATTGTGAGCTCCTCTGAGGACAGTCAGTGACAGGGCTATGTACTCTGTAAAGTGCTGCAGGAGATGTCAGTGCTATATAAATAAATAAATACTAATAATAATATGGTAGGACAAGACTAGGACTGTGGTATTCATTAGATTGTGAGATCCTCTGAGGATAGTCAGTGAGGGGATATCTAGTGGTCAAAAATAAAATTACACACCCACATACATACTGTATGTTAAAGCGGAATATAACCTTGCATTTCAACTTTGCTCTAAAATTTTATTTACAGTATATTATATGCAAAAAACATTTTTTTTTTTACTAGACCAGCATTGGAAGGGTTAAACACAGAAGTTTAAAGTTCCGTGGAGAGATATGCAGAAGTTCAGATAGATACATTCTATTTAGTTGAATGTATCTATTGATAAATGTTACACACTCTTTGGCTGTCCTCCAAGCTCCTTCTCAGTGAGAGAGAGTGAGTCACATTCAACACTTAGATACATTTATGTAAACAAAATTTATCTATTTCAGCTTCGGATGCGTCTGCAGAAATCTCCAGGAACTTTAAAGCCCTGTGGCTGGTCTAGTAAAAGAAAAAAAAATGCCGGTTGCATATAATATACTGTAAATAATGTTTTAGAGCAAAGTTGAAATGCAGGGTTCTATTCCGCTTTAAATTACAAAATCTCCCATTCATTTTAACCCCTTACTTCCCCCCTCCTCTATAGTTACCAAAATAAAACATTTGTTTGTGGGGTTTTTTTTTTTTTTTTTGTGATGGCATTCAAAAAAAATCATAAATAGTTACGTTACAAAAACAATATATAGATCATTTTGTTGTGATAAGTAGTGATAAAGTTATTGGCAAATGAATGGGAGGAGTGGTGTAAGGTGAAAATTACTCTGGTCCATAAGGTGAGCTAGTTAAAGTGTTCCTAAGTTGAATGGACAAAAGGAGTCTTACTTGCCTTGGGGTTCTTCCAACCTCCTGTGGTCCACCTGCTCCCTCAAGGTCCTCCTGGTCTCCTCCGTGGTGCCTTCGTCTCGTAAAGTCAGTGACTCAACTTAGTGGCAAACTACCGTGCATGTGCAGTCCTAGCCGTGTGCACGATATGAGCACATCGCAGGGGAGAGCTTTCTGCGCATGTGCAGATCATTTAGGTTGTAACTGCGCTTGGGCTGAATGCTCCCGCCCACATTAGCACGATGGAGGAGGGGCGTGGCCTGGAACAGGGTATGCGCAGTGCCCTGCAACCCAGCTGGATCACGGACCTTACAGCCGGCCTCCCATTTGTCTCGGGTTTACTTTAATGGCCACGCTGGGGAGATCGCCTGCACCCCCTGGCCTCCACCTCCGGGGTGCCGCTGTGTGGGTTCCAGGCGGTGAGAGTGCCTGGGACCCCCGCGGCCCCTGGTTGTATGGGGGCAATGGGAAGCCTCCTCGTGGCGCCCCTGGATAGTGCTGTATAGCATGAACTAATTCCCGCAGGGCGATTGTTTTGCGGTTTTTGGTTTTGACCCTGCATATTTAGGCATGCGAAAGCAAATGCTTATTTGCATGAGCAATGTCTCGTGATTAGCCAATAGGCCAAATTTGCAAAGCCAGATTTGTCAGGTTCACTTGGTTGATGCACACATGCTTTTTCTCTGATTATAGTTAGCATTGCATTTCTTTCTTCTGAGGGCAGGTAGTGAGTGGCTTGTTTTAGGAGGTGAGAGCCCTGGAGCAGGCTATTTACGCCTGTCCGCCCCTTATGTGTCGCGCCCAGGTTATGCGCATATAGCAGAACGCAATGGACGTTGAGGTAAGTGCCTGTTTTTAATCTTGGAAGGTGTGTGCGGGCGACTCTTCCCGGCGCCGGCCACGCTGGGGAGATCGCCTGCACCCCCTGGCCTCCACCTCCGGGGTGCCGCTGTGTGGGTTCCAGGCGGTGAGAGTGCCTGGGACCCCCGCGGCCCCTGGTTGTATGGGGGCAATGGGAAGCCTCCTCGTGGCGCCCCTGGATAGTGCTGTATAGCATGAACTAATTCCCGCAGGGCGATTGTTTTGCGGTTTTTGGTTTTGACCCTGCATATTTAGGCATGCGAAAGCAAATGCTTATTTGCATGAGCAATGTCTCGTGATTAGCCAATAGGCCAAATTTGCAAAGCCAGATTTGTCAGGTTCACTTGGTTGATGCACACATGCTTTTTCTCTGATTATAGTTACTTTAATGTTAGTTGGAGGCTTAGATCTAAATTGCTGAGGCACAATAAGCCTGAATGGTGGGAAGTCAGTGATCCAGAAAATCTCACCTGAATTATTAAATGATCAGCTTTCAGTAGCTGGTGATTTCCAGGGATGAGCCAATGAGACGGTAACCATTCCAAGTCAATGCAGATTTTATGCTTATTCTATGCAAAGTGATGCAGCTGGGAAATGGACCAGTCACATGTGCAAGAAGCTGCTGTATTTGATTGGTCCATTTCCAAGCTGCCTGAATTTACATAAACTCTGCAATATTAGCATCTAATTGTCCATTTCTATTTGTTTTTGGAAACTCTGCCACTGATAATGAATTTCAGCATGAAATCTACTGCCAATCATTCTGCTGACTCCTCCTCCTCCCCCTTCCCCCCTCCAAGTGTATATGTAACTCCCCCCTCCATGGCTATGTTCAGTTTGAAGGCTCACCTGTCACACACTGACGCAAATCTTGGCCTCCTCCAGTTACAGGCGTCGCCGGGAGTGACATCGCTACATGGGTCGGTGTCGTATGGTACAGGCGCCCGTGGTGAGATCAGACTCCCGGAGGAGGCCAGGATTCATGCCACCATGACTGATGAGCCTTTAAAGGGAAACCGTAACCAAGAACTGAACTACATCCCAATCAGTAGCTGATACCCCCTTTCCCATGAGAAATTTATTCCTTTTCTCAAACTGATCATCAGGGGGGTCTCTATGGCTGATATTGTAGTGAAACCCCACCCACAGGAAACTGTCAGGACTATGGTCCTGACAGTTTCCTGTCTGTGAACCTCATTGCATTGTGGGAAATAGCTGTTTACAGCTGTTTCCAACTGCCAAAAAAGCAAGCAGCATCTCCTTCCAGTGACATCACCTGCCAGCAGTAAAAATGGCACCATGTGATAAAGGTCAGAATGTAAATCAGGGAGAGGAAAGATTTTACAATGGGGAAACCCTGACTAAATCATTGATACATAATTATTGTAGAAATGAAGCACTTTTTTTTTGTTACATTATTTTCACTGGAGTTCCTCTTTAACAATGCACATGTGGGGGGTGGAGACATGGCTGGGGTCCATCTGTCCTCTCGTTATCGAACAATGTTACCGCTGTACGCCCAATCAAACCCTTGCAACAGAGAACTTCTAAACATTCCTGATTGGGTTGCCATGTTGCAGTATCGATTCTTCTCTGATCTGATAAAACTACCAGAAGTAAAGGTTGATTAGCCTGCAACATCAAGTAACATATCGGCTCCCTAAATTAGATTGTGCAAATATTCTTTTATTTCAGTCATTCAACTTAAAAGGTGAAACTAAATGGGCCCATACACTGGTCGATTTCAGCCAATCGATCGATTTTGCGTCTGATTTTGATCGATTTGATCTATCTGACAGGATGGAAAATCTAGGTCAATCTGCTGCTGGCAGCAGATCGATGGCCCATAGAATTGCATTGGATCTAAAGCTAAATACACACGGTACGTTTTTTCGTGCGATAGATGGATCAGATAGATAAAATCCGTCACGTCCGCTATTGCTCCCTATCGTTTCCGCGCTCGATTTCTCGTAGCAGTGAATGGAAAAGGATAAGAAAAACTAATAAAGATGAGAGAATCGAGCGCGAAATCGTGCCGAAAAAACGATCGGGTGGCTAAATCGCACAAAAGAAGTAACGTATATACCCAGCATAATGGTTCAATAACGCTTTTAAGGTAGCCATACACTGGTCGATTTGCCATTAGATCGACCAGCTGACAGATCCCTATCTGATCGAATCTGATCAGAGAGGGATCGTATGGCTGCCTTTACTGCAAACAGATTGTGAATCCCGCTCCATCCCGGCGCTTCCTGTGTCACTCCGTGACCAGGAAGTTCAAATAGAGCGTCCTCTATTTGAACTTCCTGGTCACTGCAGTGACACAGGAAGCGCCGGGATGGAGCGGGTGCAGCGTGGAGAAGATGCGGAGAAGACGCCCGGGAGCCAGCGTCAGGTAATGTATACCTGATCGGATCGGCCGCCGCTAGCGACGCGCTCCCTACCCGCGGGCGATCGAGGGTAATTTCCCGCACGGCGCGATCGACGGACCGATCCGATTTCGGGAGGAAATCGGATCAGCGGGTGCGTTTAGCGCGAACGATTGGCAGCAGATTCGATCCCAGGATCGAATCTGCTGTTGAAACGGCCGCGAATCGGGGCAGTGTATGGCCACCTTTAGATCAGTTTCCAATAGATTTCATTCTGAGATCTATTGGAAATCTGTTCCTGGCGTGTGGCACACATCAGATAGATTGCTGTCAGATTAGACTTCACAGGCATCTGACAGAAATCTATCTGATGGTCAAATCTGCAAATCTATCAGTGTATGGCCACCTAAAGATGACTCCCAGCCAGGTCAGCAGGAGAAGGTCTGGTGATGGCTGTGGCCCCCGAGGAGGTGGTGCTAGCATTATATTAATGAGGAAGAAATAAAAATCTGATAGCTCTGCCTCCTGCTTATCCTCTGCTTATCACCTCTTCCTCACCAGATAAATGAAAGTGGACCTGAACTCTTGCACGCACAGGACAGGACAACGAAGAGAAATGCACTCTGAATGTACCGTATTTAGAGAGTTTAGCCTGTGTAATTGCCCCTCATATGTGTCTAATCACTATCTGGTGTGTCTAATCACTACCGGGTGGTCAAATCTGCTGCAAATCTGTCAGTGTATGGCCACCTTAATATATGGAGTAGACTTATTATATGCAAAGCGAGATATCTCAAGGTTTTATTTGTTGTAATTTTGATGATTATGGCTTACAGCTTATGAGAACCCCAAAGTCAAAATCTCTGAAAATGAGATTACATGAAATCAATAAAATAAGGAGTTTAAATTGAAAAATATCGGACCTTTAACCACTTCACCACTGAGGGGTTTTACCCCTTGAGCACCAGAGCAATTTTCTCCTTTCAGCGCTCCTTACATTCATTCGCCTATAACTTTATCATTACTTATCGCAATTAAATGAACTATATCTTGTTTTTTTCGCCACCAATTAGGCTTTCTTTAGGTGGGACATTATGCCAAGAATTATTTTATTCTAAATGTGTTTTAATGGGAAAATAGGAAAAAAAATTGCGAAAAAAATCATTATTTTTTCAGTTTTCGGCCATTATAGTTTTTAAATAATGCATGCTACTGTAATTAAAATTCATGAAATGTATTTGCCCATTTGTCCCGGTTATAAAACTGTTTGAATTATGTCCCTATCACAATGTTTGGCGCCAATATTTTATTTGGAAATAAAGGTGCATGTTTTTCAGTTTTGCATCCATCCCTAATTACAAGCCCATAGTTTATAAAGTAACAGTGTTATACCCTCTTGACATAAATATTTAAAAAGTTCAGTCCCTAAAGTAACTATTTATGTATTTTTTTTTTTTATTGTAAATTTTTTTTATTTATTTTTTATTACAAAAAAAATAAAAAAATTGGGGAGTGTGGGAGGTAATGAGTTAATTTTTAGTGTAAAACTATTGTATTTGTGTATGAAAAATGCTTTAGGGTGTAGTTTTACTATTTGGCCACAAGATGGCCACAGTAACTTTTTGTTTATGCAACCTGCAAGCGTACAGGAAGTCTGGGAAACTGTTTTTTTTCTCACAATGATCGCTGCTTCTCATAGAAGCAGCTGATCATTGCGGGGGCTTAGATCAACGAATGGGAATGGTTTTTCCCATTCATTGATCTCCGGGCGAGCGGGCGGCGGCGGCATGCACGAGAGCGGGAACAGCGCACGAGCGGGAGCGCGGGAGGTACAGATATCTCCGTCCCTGGGGGTGAAAGGATGGAAAAAGGGACGGAGATATCCGTACCGCTGGGGGTAAAGTGGTTAAAAAATAAAATTGTGCATATGTACTCGGTACTTGGGTTGGGACCCTTTTGCATCAGTTGCTGCCTCAATGCGGCGTGGCATGGATGCTATCAGCCTGTGGCAATGCTGAGGAGGAATGAAAGACCAGGATGCTTTAATAGCGGCCTTCAGCCCTTCTGCATTGTTCGGTCTCGCACACAGAAGGATGCTGGACATGGGCTTCAAATGTCTTATTCCTCTTGTCAAGGACCCAGAGTCTGGAGGAAGAATGGAGAGGTCCACAATCCAAGATGAAGTCCAGTGTAAAGTTTCCTCAGTCTGTGTTGATTTTGGGAGCCATGTCATCTGCTGGTGTTGGTCCACTGTGCTTCATTAAGTCCAGAGTCAACGCAGTTGTCTACCAGGAGAGCACTTCATGCTTCCTTCCACATACTAGCCTTATGGAGATGCTGACTTCATTTTCCAGCAGGACTTGGCACCTGCCCACATTGCCATAAGTACCTGGTTCAATGACCATGGAATTTCTGTGCTTGATTGTCCAGCAAACTCGCCTGACCTGAACTTCTATGGAGCATTGTCGAGAGAAAGATGAGAGACATGAGACCAAACAAGGCAGAAGAGCTGAAGGCCGCTATTGAAGCATCCTGGTCTTCCATAACACCTCAGCAGCGCCACAGACAGGCTGGTAGCATCCATGCCACGCCGCATTGGGCTCTATTCACAAAACGTCTCATAAATGACTTATCACCTATTTCATAAAAATATCCTTTCAGCACATTTACAAGCAAAATAATAATTCAAAGTATGTTGTTCCTGATTAACTTCATTTCAATATCACTTTTCTTACCTTAATTATATTATATTTTTGCTCTTTGGGAGTTTAAAAGAGTAACATAGATAAGGTAAAAACAGAAAAACAGGTGAAAAAGCTTTGTGAATCATGCCCATTAACAATAACAATAATATTTATATAGCGCTTTTCTCCCTGGGGACTCAAAGCGCTGTGACCCTGCATTATGCAGTCTCAAAGGCTCGGGAAAAGAGGTGAGTTTTTAGCCTTTTTTTAAAGCTGTCCAGAGAGGGAGCCTCTCGTACTGATTGTGGAAGTGAGTTCCATAGAGTAGGGGCTGCGTAGGAAAAGGCCCGAGCACCAAATGTTAAGTGTATCCTGGGAATAACCAGCTTCATCTTGTTGGCAGAGCGGAGGGTGCGTGAAGGGGCATAAAGTTCCAATAGATCCGCTATGTATTTGGGTCCCATGTGGTGTAGAGCCTTGAATGTCAGCAGGCAGATCTTAAAATTGATTCTCCATTTTACTGGCAACCAGTGAAGAGTTTGCAGTACTGGGGTGATGTGTGGGCTGCGGGGGGCATTGCAGTACTGGGGTGATGTGTGAGCTGCGGGGGGCATTGCAGTACTGGGGTGATGTGTGAGCTGCGGGGGGCATTGCAGTACTGGGGAGATGTGTGAGCTGCGGGGGGCATTGGCTAGGAGTCTGGCTGCAGCATTCTGTACTAGCTGTAAGGGGTGCAGAACCTTATCTGTAGATCCGATGAACAGGGTGTTGCAGTAGTCTAGGTGGGAGGATACAAATGCATAAACAGGACAGGTAGGTCTTCAGCTGGGATAAGGTGTTTGATTTTCGCTATATTTCTTAAATGGAAGAAGGAAGACTTGACGACAGCTGATATCTGCTGTTTAAATTTTAGATTTCCATCCAGGATCACCCCAAGGTTTCGCACAGTCTTTATACTGTACAGCATTTCCCCCAATTGCTAGTTTGAGGTGGTGAGCGTTTTGAACTTTATCCATCATGTATGGACCGCCTACCACCAACACCTCTGTTTTGTCAGAGTTCAGCCTCAGCCAGCTGGTGTTCATCCAATTTTGTAAATCCACTAGACACGCATTTATGGATGCTGATGGGTCTTGGGTGCCAGGCTTGAAGGACAGATACAGTTGTGTGTCATCTGCATTAAGGCAGTAATTCATGCAAAAGGGGCCCAAGCCCCATATTCAAAGGTCCGACATTTTTTAATTTGCAATTTTTGTTTTATTGATTTAATAATATTCTAATGGTCTGAGAGTTTGATTTTGGGGTTTTCATAAGCTGTAAGCCATAATCATCAAAATTATAACAAAGTTCTGTAACATCTGCATTTTATGAGTGTATTTCATGTCGAAGTTTCATCTTTTTAGTTGAACTACTGACATAAATGAACTTATGCACGATATTCTAATTTTTCGAGTTTCACCTGTCGCTAACTTTTTGTTTGACTTCCCTGTGTTTACTTTATTTTATTGTCTTTATGGCCAGAAACACACAGGAGGATGGAAGAAGCCTTCTTTAACCTGCTGAGCGGTCTGGACGAGCTCAGCTCGTCCAACACCGCCAGAGGCTGCCGCTCAGGCCCTGCTGGGCCGATTTGCACCAAATAAAAAGCAGCACACGCAGCCGGCACTTTGCCAGCCGCGTGTGCTGCCTGATCGCCGCTGCAGCGCGGCGATCCGCCGCGTGCAGCGGCGAAAGAGGGTCCCCCCAGCCGCCCGAGCCCAGCGTAGCCGGAACAAACAGTTCCGGCCAGCGCTAAGGGCTGGATCGGAGGCGGCTGACGTCAAGACGTCGGCTGACGTCAATGACGTCACTCCGCTCGTCGCCATGGCGACGAGGGAAGCGAAACACGGAGGGCCGCTCATTGCCCTCTAGTGGGCTTTCATGCAGCCAACTTTCAGTTGGCTGCATGAAATAGTTTTTTTTTTATTTAAAAAAAACCCTCCTGCAGCCACCCTGGCGATTTAATCAGAACGCCAGGGTGGTTAAAGCAAGTTCAGGCTGACTTGCTAAATAATTAGAAAAAGAGTGAAAACGTTATCTGTAGCTGTGATAGTTGTTTTATCTGATAAGATGTTCCCCACGGCCCATGCTTGGTATGTCTACATTGGAGTTCTCGCTGGTGCAGAGAGTGATGAAAGGTCAGAAGGGTAATTAGGAAACCATCCCCAATTTTATCTAATCTGCTGGCTGCGTTATCTTATCACCCCTGCATCTGCAGCTGATATGTCCTCAGTTACATGGCAGGCTGCTGTAACTTATATACAGTATAATCCATGTTTGGCATGCCATTTGCAGGGGCAGAAAAGGTGGGGGGAGCACCCCGGCCTGGCCAGGTCAATGGTCTCACTGCCGTTACGCTGCGGCAATAAATCTTACATATTGTATTCATTATATCTCTGTAGATAGGCACTGATCTATCGTAGTTGTATAGATAAGCCTGAAACCTAGAAAGCCCGTAGACAAGGCTCTCGCCATTGTGATACTAGGGGAGAACTTTAATGGTAGGTGGAGTCCTCTAGTGGCCGGATGAGTTGTAGGGTCTTTACTTGTAGTTAGCATGGAAACTTCAGGCACCCCCCCCCCCCCCCCCCTCCCCTGGATCAGTGAGGATGTCCAGTCATTGGTGAAGGGTTATGTTGCTATCTGGATGCTCAAATAATAAAGCATTGAAAAAAAACAGAGGGTGTGTGCTTACACCAGGCAGCACCTGGCTTATAATGACTGCAGAAGTGTCTCTCCACAAATATAAAGGCACAGCACATGCAAATTGCATCTACATGACAGAATTAGTGATGATAAATAAGATGCAAGAAGAGAACTTGCCCTAGGGATTCTGTGCCTGGTCCAGTCATTTGCATAGGTTCCTCTGATTGGTTGCCATGTCATAGCTTTGACTATATATATAAAGAGCATGCTTGCAGTTGTTCATTTGGCTGTGTGGCGTGAACAAGGACTGTGATGGTCAGAAACGGTGGACCGTAGCCACTATGCAGCTATATGTATACTTGTTATGATCTAATAAAGTAATTTTCTGATAAAATAGCTGTGCTGGATCACCTTGGAGAGACAACCTAGGTCCTGACAGTTTCCTGCCTGTGAACCTCGTTGCATTGTGGGAAATAATGGCTCATTCCAACTGCCAAGCAACCAGTATTTCCCTCTGTGCACAGAACTCTCAGTAACGAACATTCTGTACAGATCACCTGTCAGAATTAAAGATGTCTCCACAAGTGATACATTTCAGAATGTAAATCATGGAGAGAAAAGATTTTACAATGGACAAACACCGACTAAATAATCTATAAATAAATATTGTAAACTATAAGCAATTGTATTCATTATGTTGTTTTCACTACAGTTCCTCTTTAAAGTGGACCTGCATTCTTGCACAAGGCAGAAAGAAAACCTAGATAAATGCGCCTTGTGTGTATTTAGAGAGTTTATCCTGTGTAATCCCCCCCTCATCTGTGTCTAATTACCACCAATCACCAATTTGATCAGCTGGCTGCCCTGGCAGAGCAGCTAATTTGTTAACACAGGATATTAACCCTATATCTGTTTCCATGAAAGCAGGAAGTAGATACACTGCAAAATGTTTTTCTTTAAAGGTTATTGTGCTGTTGCTTATCTTTTAAAGCAAAGAGGAAGTTCTGAGTTCAGGTACGCTTTAAGTAAACCGTGACATAACACAACTTTGTGAACACTTAAATATATGGAGATGAAGTAGACTTTCCAGGTACTTGAAAAGTTTAGCACTGAAAGAGAGCTTTTATGATTGGTAGTTTAGCAGTATAGAGTTGTATTCCCTCGTCTCCCACGCACACAGTGATAGTCAGATAACCAGGCTGTACTAGCGGCTGCAGACATCTTGGACGGTGCTCCCAGATCTCTGTAATCTTAATGAGGACAGGTGCAGCTGTGATAAGATTCAGTGCAGCACTGATCAGTTACGTGCAGAGAGGAATGAGCCAGGAGTGACTCCCAGCCAGGCCAGCAGGAGGAGGTCTGGTGCTGGTCGTCAGTGGCACAGCTAGAGATCATTGGGCCCCATAGCAAAACTTTCATAGAGTCCTCAGATATAGCCACTCATAAGCAATGCCACCTGCCCCTACCCTATGGATATTAATTAATTGGGCAATTTACATTTTCATGCACTGAGGCAAAGTTTGAGTGTGGAGGAACGAAAGTTAATGGTGAATACATTAACCATTTCAGCCCGCTGGGATTTTTCACCTTATGCATCCAAGCAATTTTCACCTCCCATTCATTCGCCAATAACGTTATCACTACTTATTACAATGAATTGATCTATAGCTTGTTTTTTCCACCACCAATTAGGCTTTATTTGGGGGGTACATTTTGCTAAGAATTATTTTTTGTAAATGCATTTTAACAGGAATATTAAGAAAAAAATGAAAACAATTAATTATTTCTCAGTTTTCAGCCATTATAGCTTTAAAAATAATGCATGCTACCATAATTAAAATCCACATATTTTATTTGCTCATTTGTCCCGGTTAGTACACAATTTAAATTATGTCCCTATCACAATGTATGGCGCCAATATTTTATTTGGAAATCAAGGTGCATTTTTTCAGTTTTGCTTCCATCACCATTTACAAGCTTATAATTTAAAAAATAATTGTAATATACCCTCTTCTCATGCATATTAAAAAAAAGTTCAGACCCTTAGGTAACTATTTATGTTTGGGTTTTTTTGGGGTTTTTTTTATTGTAATTTTTTTTTTATTATTTATTAAAAAAAAATAATTTGGGTATTTTTTGGAGTGTTTATCTAAAAAATGTATGTAGATGTAGTTTTACTCTTTGGCCATAAGATAGCCACAGTCAAAATCTTTTTGTTTTTTAGTCCTGTAAGTGTGCGCTCTCGCTTACAGGATGTGAAGGGAGGACGGGAAACTTTTTTTTTTCTTTAGAAAGATCGCGGCTTGTGAAAACGGGGACTTAGATCAATGAATGGGAACTGTGTTCACATTCATTGATCTCTGGGTTAATGGGTGGCGGCATGGGAGCACGCGGGAGCACGCAGCAGTGCAATATCAGCCTTTTGGACGTAGCAGCTACGTCCAAAAGGAAAAAATGGTTAAGTACCCACTGGGCCCCCTATGCTCCAGGGCCCCATAGCAGCTGGTATGGCTGCTATGACTATTGCTACGCCTTTGCTGGTCGCAGCTCTCATAGAAATCACAAGGTGGTCTGAGGTGATGTAATGAACTTGTAAACCTCGTGGAGGGGGAGGAGCAGATAGTAGGAGGAGGTAGCGCTACCATTAAATTAACGAGGTAGAAATAATAATATGATAGCTCCGCCTCCCGTCCATCCTCTGCTTATCTCCTTTTCCTCACCAGATAAATAGGATCCGCAATGGAGTTAAAATGACAAAATATACATACCTGGTGCTTCCTCCAGCCTGATCGCTCCCACGCCGGTTTCCTCCGATTCCCAATTTGTCTGCAATTGGCCCCAGAAAGTCCGCCAGTCCATGCTCTCGCTGCATTCGAGTCGCCGGGAGCTTTCTGCGCCTGCAACTGGAGCAAGGCAGGGGAGTGCACCTGGCCTGACTGCACCTGCGCCAACTGGCCCTGACTGGAGGATTTTTCAGAGCCAGTTGTGGGCGAACAAGGAGGCGACTGATGACGATGAGGGAGCGATCAGGCCGGAAGGGACTGGAGGAAGCCCCAGGTATGTATACATTTTTGTATGTGGCCATATCTCAGGTACACTTTAAAGTGGACCTGAACTCCTGCACCGTAAAGAAGGAAAACATATAGAAATGTACCCTGTGTGTATTTAGAGAGTTTAATTCCCCCTCATCTGTGACTAATCACAATTTGTAATTTGATCTCTCCCCTGTGTCACATGACTGCCATGGCAGAGATGGCAAATGAGCACATTTGAAAGCACAGGATGTTAACAATATGTCTTCTTCCATGAATCAGGAAGTAGAAACTGTGCAGATTTATTTTAGGATTTGTATCAGCTGTAACAAAGAAATGCTTTTTGATTAAAGGTTATTATGCTGTTGTGTATCTTTTAGAGCAGAGATGAGTTCTGAGGTCAGGTTCACGTTTAGAAGAAATGGGGCCCTAGGCAAGGTAGCAGCTTTGGCTCCCCCTTGTGGACCTTTTGCTAATCTGAGATGATAGATCAGTCAGAGAAAGACAAAAGACAAACACTTATATCGCGCTTTTCTCCTGGCGGACTCAAAGTGCCAGAGCAGCAGCCACAAGGACGCGCTCTATAGGCAGTAGCAGTGTTAGGGAGACTTGCCCAAGATCTCCTACTGAATAGGTGCTGGCTTACTGAACAAGCAGAGCCGAGATTCGAACCCTGGTCTCCTGTGTCAGAGGCAGAGCTCTTAACCATTACACCATCCAGCCACTGCTATCCAGAAAGTGGCTGTTGGGCCCCCCTGACACCCACTGGGTTCCAGGCACCTGCCTTGGTTGCCTTGTCGATGAACACTCATAAGTAGAGTGCTGTTGGGAGGTGAATCCAGCACAGGGCCGGCTTTAGGGGGGGGCGAGAGGGGGCAGAGCCCCCTCAAACAGACTCGTTGCCCCCTCAAATCAGAGCGGCTCTCGCTCTGCCGCTGCGGCTGCTTCCTGGTCCTGCGTGGAGCGCAGAGCGGTCATGTGATCAGTCACATGACCGCTTCTTCCTCCGACGGCTCTCCGAGACGAGTCTCGGCTGTGACGCAGGCAGTGTGGCGACATTAAGAGCCGCCCCGCATAGAGGAGGAGTCGACTCTCTCAGAGAAAGAGGAATTCTCCTCCTCTGAGAGAGTCGACTCCTCCTCTATGCAGGGCGGCCTCTTAAGGTCCCGCTCCCGCCACTGTGCCTGCGTCAGAGCTAGCTGAGACTCCTCTCGGAGAGCAGCACTCGGCAAACTTTTTCAGCCAGCATATTTGTCCGCCCGCCTTCTGCTACCCGCCGCCATCTGACTGCCACGCCACCCGCCTCTCCAGACACTGGCTGTGGCAGTGTGGCTGCGCAGTGTGCTGTGCCAATTGCATTGGCATTTTGCAAAATCGATCAGAGTGCTGCAGGTCTGGTGTGCTGTGCCAGTTCAGTTGCCAGTGACCAGTCCAATAGTCAGCCTGGCTGGCAAATCCGATAATTGCCTCATTTAAGGTCAATCAGTGTCACTGCCAGAGTGCACTGCAGCCTTTCTGGCAAATCAATAGTTCAGAGTGCCTCATTTATTTTGTGTGCGTTCTTTGCCATCTGCTGCCACCTCAGGCCCTCTGCACAGCACTGTAATTGTGCTAAAAATAAAAAACACGCAGCATATTAGCATTTGAAGAAAATTATTTCTGACTGTGTTACACCTGAGAACATTTTTTTCAATAATCTGCAGTGCGTGGCAGAACTGTATTTGTGGTTAAAAAAACACGCAATATCAGTATATTAGCATTTGACGAAAAATATTTCTGTGTTTACACCTGAGAACATTTTTTTGATAACCTGCAGTGCGCAGAACTGTATTTGTGGTAAAAAACACCACGCAATATCAGTATATTAGCATTTGACGAAAAATATTTCTGTGTTTACACCTGAGAACATTTTTTTGATAATCTGCAGTGCGCAGAACTGTATTTGTGGTAAAAAACACCACGCAATACCAGTATATTAGCATTTGACGAAAAATATTTCTGTGTTTACACCTGAGAACATTTTTTTGATAATCTGCAGTGCGCAGAACTGTATTTGTGGTAAAAAAAACACCACGCAATATCAGTATATTAGCATTTGACGAAAAATATTTCTGTGTTACACCTGAGAACATTTTTTTGATAATCTGCAGTGCGCAGAACTGTATTTGTGGTAAAAAACACCACGCAATATCAGTATATTAGCATTCGACGAAAAATATTTCTGTGTTTACACCTGAGAACATTTTTTTGATAACCTGCAGTGCGCAGAACTGTATTTGTGGTAAAAAACACCACGCAATATCAGTATATTAGCATTTGACGAAAAATATTTCTGTGTTTACACCTGAGAACATTTTTTTGATAATCTGCAGTGCGCAGAACTGTATTTGTGGTAAAAAAACACCACGCAATACCAGTATATTAGCATTTGACGAAAAATATTTCTGTGTTTACACCTGAGAACATTTTTTTGATAATCTGCAGTGCGCAGAACTGTATTTGTGGTAAAAAACACCACGCAATACCAGTATATTAGCATTTGACGAAAAATATTTCTGTGTTTACACCTGAGAACATTTTTTTGATAATCTGCAGTGCGCAGAACTGTATTTGTGGTAAAAAAAACACCACGCAATATCAGTATATTAGCATTTGACGAAAAATATTTCTGTGTTACACCTGAGAACATTTTTTTGATAATCTGCAGTGCGCAGAACTGTATTTGTGGTAAAAAACACCACGCAATACCAGTATATTAGCATTTGACGAAAAATATTTAATGACAGTCATTGAAGGTTTGTCCAAACTTTTGGTCTGTGCTGTAAATTTTTGGGGGATACACTACAGCAGAGCTCAAACTTCCCCGGCAGACCTTTAACACCACTGTAAGGTCATGACATGTATATTTGGCCCCACCCATGACCACGCCCACGGTCTGTTGCATGACCACGCCCATTTTTCGGCGCGCCGCGCTACGCGCGGCGCAGGGTTTCTTCGTGCCCCCTGCAAATTTCTGTCTGCCCCCTCATATGTGCCTGTCTAGAGCCGGCCTTGATCCAGCATCAGCTTATTGTGCAGGGCTGTAGAGTTGAGGATTCGGGGCAATGTTTGGGTACCTGGAGTCAGAGGTTTCATAAACTGAGGAGTCTGGTGATTTTTCTACCGACTCCACAGCCCTGTTATTGGCCTCAATTCACTAAGATCATGCTGGAGATAAGGCAAGAGAAAACTTACCTCCACACAGTGAGAGAGTTATCTTATCTCTTCATTCCTTACGTTACCTCCTCTGTAGTTTAGTTACCTCCTCTGTAGTAATTTTCACACACAGTTAATTAACAGCCTGTCTTTAACTTTAGAATTCTGGAGTTATTTTAAGGATTGAAGAGTTAACTTAAAGACAGAAGAGTTAACTTTAGGTTTGCCTGAGATAAAATGTTTCCTGAATACGACATGCCTCATCACCATGGTGATAACTCTAGAAACGTTATTAAAGACAGGAGATAAGCTTAGTGAATTGAGGCCATTGTGTGAACACCATAAATATCTGCATGTTTCACACCTTTGCAAATAACTTTTCCCTGTTTAGTCCGTTTCTGCCTTCTCAGGAAGCCTATAGACGTGACATCATCAGATCAGGCGATATCTCCGCTTCTAGCACTGTAGATTTTATCTTGCTGAACACTTCTGCACTATTTTTGATAGATATCGGGGTTAATGCACTTGAGTTCAGTACAGATATGACAATAACCTGCACATAATTTACAGTACCTTACTGGATTTACTATTCTAATGGGAATTTTATCTCACCTGCTATTCCGAGCAACGGGGCGCCACACCATTTGCTTTCCGATGTGGACCCCCATGGGGGCTGCCCAGGCCTGTTGGCTCAGTTACCGCAGTACTGAAAGTAACTAAGGGAAGAAAGTAAAGCAAATGTTCTGGTAGTTCCCTACTAGAGACATACTAGACAAGTAACCTTTATATTGCGTTTTTCTCCTGGTGTACTCAAAGCGCTTGAACTGCAGCCACTAGTGTGCGATCTGTAGGCTACAACAGCGTTCAGGAGTCTTGCCTAAGGTCTCCTACTGAATAGGTGCTGGCTTACTGAGCAGGAAGAGCTGAGATTCAAAACCCTGGTCTCCTGTGTCCAAGGCAGAGCCCTTAATCATTACAGAACCAGCCAGCATACTAAGATAAAAGTGTCTAATTAGTTCTTATCAGGAACTGTGAATAGACTGCAGGAGCTCTGCTGAGGCAGCTCTCCCCATGCAGTAAACACTGAGGCTTAATCCTTTCAGTCCCCCCTGCAAAAATGAAATCAACTTGTAAACAAATGTGGCAAATTTTTTAAAGCAGAGAGGAATTTCTGAGTTTAGTTTGACTTCAAAGGACAACTGAAGTGAGAGGGATATGGAAGCTGCCATATTTATTCCCTTTTAAGCAATACCAGTTGCCTGGCTGTTTTGCTGATCCTCTGCCTCTAATACTTTTTGCCATAGCCCCTGAACAAGCATGCAGCAGATCAGGTGTTTCTGACATTATTGTCAGATCTGACAAGATTAGCTGCATGCTTGTTTCTGGTGTGTTATTCCTACACTACTGCAGTCCAATAAATCAGCATGACTGCCAGGCAAATGGTAATGGTAAGCATGTAGAGCAGATGTTTCTGACTGAAGTCTGACTAGATTACTCACATGCTTGTTTCAGTTGCGTGATTCAGACACTATTGATGCTAGAATGATCATCAGGACTGCCAGGCAACTGGTATTGTATAAAGGGGTACTGTAGGGGGGTCGGGGGAAAATGAGTTGAACTTACCTGGGACTTCTAATGGTCCCCCGCAGACATCCTGTGCCTGCGCAGCCACTCAACGATGCTCCGGCCCCGCCTCCAGTTCACTTCTGGAATTTCAGACTTTAAAGTCTGAAAACCACTGCGCCTGTGCGGCCGTGTCCTCGCTCCCGCTGATGTCACCAGGAGCGTACTGCACAGGCCCAGTATGGTCGGTGCCTGCGCAGTATGGTAAGGTACAGGTAAGTTCAACTCATTTTCCCCCGAGCCTCCATACTTCTCACTCCAGTTTCAGAATTTCCTCTGGAGATAGGGTGGTCTCTCTATTTGCCCTTTTTCCACATTTGCATGCACCCTCTTGCTTCATAGCCACCTCTTCCTGCTGTCACAGCAGCAGCGCAGGGCCTGGTGTAAGCAACTGATGGCTCAGTTTCAAGTGGGGCAATAAAAAATGATTTTGCAACCAACCTAAAGATAGAAAATATGCTGCACCGATGCACATGATTTCTGACTGAGCTGCAGGGATTCTTCAGGCCTGGTTGTATAAAAGCCAGCAAAATGAAAAGCACAACTGTACAGAGAAAACAGTCAGAAATCAAAGGAATTATTTTTTTCCAAATTTGTACTGTAAAAATAGAAATTAGAAACTGATTGGTTGCTATGGACACATTTCCATTTTAAAATCCTACTTCAATCTGCATTTCTTTTTCATATACATTCCAAAGCCCCTACCATAGTTTAAAGCGAACTTAAACCCAGGCCTTCCTCTCCACTCTAAAAGATAAGCAACAGCATAATAACCTTTACAGAAAATCATTTCCATGTTACAGCTTATAGAGCTCCTCAGAGATGCTGCAGTGTGGTTACTTCCTGGTTTTGCTGGGAGCACAGAAAGGGTTAACCTCCTGTGTTTACATATAGACTGTATGAACAGCACACCGTGGCACAGTTCAGAGATGACAGCTCAAATTACAGTGGCTCATTACTAGCAGTTAAGGGAGAATTAGACAGGCTGCTATCTCTAACTACACACAGGGTGGGTTTCTCTGTTTTCCTTCTCTCCTGTGGAAGAGTTTAGGTCATCTTTAATATCCCTGAGAAAATGTAGGGTGAATTTCAGGACAAGCCCATGCAGGTACTGTCCTCACCAAGATTGAAATGTGAATGACCGGTAAATTTGCAGTTTTACTGGCTGTTAATGAGCAGTGAGCATGCAATTCCCTCTAGTTCTGTACGTAGGTCCACTAAGCTTTTCCGTAATGGGGAATGGCCTTGCAAAGGGGGAGAAGGCAGTAAATCCTCTCCTACCCACTGCACCCAAAGCACCATGCTTGTTATTTATGGGCATGAAGGTTCTTGGGGGGGGGGGGGGGGGGGGTCTGGTAGTAAGGTGTAGAAGAAAGTGAGCCAGCCACTCCAAGTAGCTTTTGTGTGATTTAGTGACAGCTGGTTAATTACCCAACAGCAAGAGACTTTGATAGGCTAAATTTGATTCCCTTCTTGGAACGGCTTACATTTGCCTATTAGGAGAATTTGCAGCTGATCATTGTTCTACTTTCACACGTGCATGCCTGCGTGTTTACTCTACAGGCTGGTCCTGGACGGGGCTCCGATCATCGCCATCCACAAGGCCAGGTACTACAAGAAGAAGGACGGCCTGTCCTTGGGTCCCGGTCCCTTTGTCACAGCCCTGGAATACGCCACGGACACGAAGGCCACGGTGGTGGGAAAGCCAGAGAAGACCTTCTTCCTGGAAGCCCTGAGGAGCACCGGCTGCAGTCCGGAGGAGGCCATCATGATCGGGGATGTGAGTTGGATAAGGTTATCAGTTAGTTAATCTGCCATGTGGGGAACCTGAAGGATACCATTGCTGACCTCCTGGTTATCTGGTGTCATACTGATCCAAACTGATTTGCAGAGAAGCATTTCATTGGTGTCTTTTACACTGGCTCTTCACCACGTGCGACTTCTGGCTAATGCGTATTAAATATGCAACTCTTGTCTATTTATTGAATTATTTCTACTTATAGTTTAAGCTGACAAATAAGTAAGTAGGGATAATTCATGAGAAACATGTCATGTAATGTGTCATAATTTGCCATGCACAAAGTTGCTTTTTTTTTCTTTTTGTACTTGGCTGTCTGGGTTTGCAATTCTGAATTCCTGTGCAACTTGGTTAGCCTGAGTACCAGTCTGTGTTCAGTCCAAACTCCACCCCCTGTCCCATCATTACCTACGTGTGATAGGGAGGAGCTTAGAAGGGGCACCAGCCTGTCCTCTCCTGTGAACACAGAGCTGGCCCCGCCCTCAGGAGGTAGCAGAGGGAGAGGATGGGTGTGACAAAACTGGGGTAGGGGTAACAAAGAAAAAGAATGGAACATTCACCACCTCACTCTTGTCACTTTTACCCAACTCTTGTCTCTAAACCCATAAACAAAAATGTATGTGGCCAGTAACTGTGTATAAAAGAGGGTTGGTTGATAAATAGCAGTAAAATTATGTTTTAATAAACATACACCTTGTGATTTAAAGATTGCAACGGCGCTGTTATCATACCATGAATCGCATCACATCCATCCGTACCCGACAAACTCACCCTGCACACAAACAGTGGAACCCCACTTGAAGCTAAGCAGCAAGTAAGTGAGCAGTAGTCACAGCAGTTGAAATGCATTACTGCTCATGCAACACAGTTCCATATGCTCTGTGAAGGGATCCAAGCAGCTTTTCTTTCCTGCAGATTGTCCTGGATTCTAATAGACTTCTCTAAACTGTTTGAAGAACAGAGTCCTATCTCCCCATCCTCTCTGCTGATGAAAGTTTTTGTTTACTCATTGCTACTGCTAATTACAATAGTCCTTATCTGCTTGCTCTTTCTGATGACAGCAGGCAACAAAAGTAGAGCAATAAAAGCCTCTAAAAACAATTAAATGTAAAAAAAGAGGTAGAATGAATGGGGTTCTTTTTTAGTAATAAACCACATTGTTAGAATGAATTTTTAATTACGTTGTACATAGCCACAGAATATGTTGGCACTTTATAAATCAATAAAAATAGTAATAATGTGCTATTGAGATGCCCAAAAAACGCTGCTCAGTTCACTTTAAGCGAGGACTTGCAGAGCCAGCACCAGCGTTAGGACTGGTATAAACGTGCAAGCAGCAGTTTACTGAGGTCTTCACCTGGGGGGTTGGGGGGGGGGGGGTTGGCCCAAACAGGGAAGGCAGGGGGGCTTGAGGGTTGGAGAGTGAGCAGGCAAAACACTGACTAGTTTCGTCCGGTGTATCCGGACTGCATCAGGGCCAGAGAGGATGGGTGTGGCCAAATGATGACTCTTTGCAAAGGAAGAAAGGATGTAGCATGATTAATAGCTCTGTCTCCTTTATTAACAATTCAAACTCTAGGAAAGTAAACTAGGGCTTCAATCAATGCACTATTGCATTACCACAGGTGGCCTCTAGAGGGGACTTTCACATCTATTCTTCATATTAGATTAATGCAGTTTGCCAGCACAACTACTGATAAAATGACCCATAATATGTTGCACCTGAGGAATCTGCAGGAGAATTCACTTCCACTCAACATTTTGGTCTTATCATTATTATTCTTCTCTGGGAAGTCTCTTTAAACATTATTATTACTCATTAGATGGCTTATTGAAACCTACAAGAAAGCCATGCTTTGCAGACATTACTGTCACAGCCTGAAGTGCAACACTGACCTCTTGTGGTCCTGTTTGGCATTATTTTTATGATCTTAAACGGAACCTGAGGTGTGAGACCTATAGAAGCTGCCATATTTATTTCCCTTTAAACAAAACTGGTTACCTGGCAGTCCTGCTGATCTTTCTGGTCAGTAGAATCTAAAACACACACCTGAAACGAGCATGCAGCTAATCTTGTCTCAAACACCTGATCTGCTGCATGCTTGTTCAGTGTCTATGGCTTAATGTGTTAGAGGCAGAGGATCAGCAGGATAGCCAGGCAATGTGCATTATCTAAAGGAAACAAACATGTCAGCCACCATATCCCTCTCACCTCGGGTTCCCTTTAAAGAATACACGAGGCAAATTAAAGACAAAAAACAGATCTACTTTCCTGGGGCTTCCTCCAGCCCTAGAAGCCTATGTGTCCCTCACCATAGCTCCGCTCTCAGCCAGTCCCCTGGGGTCCCCTCCGTAGCCACAGAAGCACAACCACTAGCGGCGTGTTCATGCGCTCCGGCATGCGCAGAAGCCTCCGACCTAGCCAGGACCACCCAGGACACTGGCAGAGAGTGGAGCTGCAGCGAGGGACACTATATAACAGGGCTGTGGAGTCGGAGTCGGGGCAATTTTGGGCACCCGGAGTCGGAGTCGTGATTTCATAAACTGAGGAGTCGGAGTTGGAGTCGGAAGATTTTTGTACTGACTCCACAGCCCTGCTATATAATTGTAAAACCTAATAAAAATTGATGGGGAAACATTTTTTGAGGTCACTTAGACATTCCCTTGCTTTTGAAAGAAAAGCAAGTTTGTGGGTTTTGTTTTTGCATTAAAGTAACATGAGATTGATCAGACAGACCTTGTTGTAATCTTATAAATTAGTAATGTAGCTGGAATTGGCTGTTTTGTAATGAAATGTCTGCATTGGTGCTCAGAGGCCCATTATCAGCAACAATTAGCCCGGCGTTCAGTGAAATGTTGTGTTTGCTAATTCAGGTTTATCAGTTTTAAAAAGGTTAATTGATCATCAGGAAACCTCAGTTATTGTGGTTGTTAGACAGCTTCATTAGATTGTACCAGCGAAAGACCGACCTCAGAGTTACGGAGAAAATGCCGTATCTCAGAATCCGTAACGTGGTGAGAAATCACAGGGAACCATTGAAAAAAAATCTAATTGCCCTCCCCCCACCAGACATAGGAAACGACACCTCCCACCACTCCACATATATGACTGGACATAGCAACAGATTCTTGCAATGTACAGTGCATAAACAGCAAGGACGCAGAGATGTAACAGGGTAGAGAAACACTAAAAGGGCAGTGATCATTAATTACAAGCTTGCCTCCATTGCTTCAGGGCTGAGCAATCCTATAGCACCCACATCTTCTGCAGCACATTACAGAGTACATAGTCATGTCACTGACTGTCCTCAGAGGACCTTACAATCTAATCCTACCATAGTCATATGTCCTACCATATTGTTATTATGTATCTATACAGCACTGACATCTTCTGCAGCACTTTACAGAGTACATAGTCTTGTCACTGACTATCCACAGAGGAATTTACAATCTAATCCCTACCATAGTCATAGTTTACTGTTCTATATTATTATTATATTTATTTATTTATATAGCGCTGAAATCTTCTGCAGCACTTTACAGATCACATAGTCATGTCACTGGACTCACAATCTAATCCTACCATAGTCATAATCTACTGTTCCTACCATAATATTATTATTATTATTATGTATTTGTAAAGTGAGGCAAAATATGTCAACGTTGTATGGCGTACATAGACCTGTTACTGAATGCCTTCTAATCCCTACCATAATCGTAGTCTAATACCCCTATCATAGTCTAAGCCCTATTTTGGTGGCAGCTGTTTAACCTGGAGGAAACTAAAGCACCTGGAGGAAACCTTCACAAAGACAGGAGAACATACAGACTCCATGCAGACACTGTCCTGGCTCAGATTTGAACCAGGGGAGGAGCTTTATGATGTGTGGTGCGAAATTTGATGATGTCATCAAATTAGAATGCCTGAAGTCTACAAGGCTGTAACTGCCACAAATGGAGGATTCTGTAACAAAAGTTTGATGGACACAGTTACTATTTCAGTCAAAAATGATTCTTTCTAATGGTGACTGTGACAATATTTGCCATTCAAACTCATTTTATCTGAGTTTTCATGGAAAACCACTCATTTCTAAATGACCCCAAACTTTTAAATGGCAGTGTAGTTAAAGCGGACCTGAACTCAGAACTTCCTCTCTGCTCTAAAAGATAAGCAACAACATAATAATCTTTAAAGAAAAACTTTTTGTTACAGCTGATACAAATCCTGCAATAAATCTGCAGTGTGTCTACTTCCTGCTTTCATGGAAGCAGAAAAAGGGTTACCATCCTGTGTTAACTGTGACTGCTGAATTTTTGTGCTGACACAGCTGAGAGATCAAATTATACTTGTGATTACTAACCGATGAGGGGGAATTAGACAGGCTCTTCTCTCTAAAAACACACAAGGTGGATTTCTTTCTGTTTTCCTTGTGTCCTGGTCAAGAATTCAAGTCCACTTTAAATCACACAACCCAGGTAAGTAAGATATTAGCGAGGCAGTTTAGTTTATTCTAGATTGCAGTTTGGGTGCCCATACACACATAATATTGCAGCCCAATCAACCTCCTAATTCGGTCATTTCAAATTGTTGGCACAACATGGTCTCCCAATCAATCTTTTGATAGATTTCCATCTGAAATCAGTCAAATGAGACTTAAAACACTGTACATCGGCAAAGGGGAGTACACTTACACTTAGGGGGCCTGTCAGGCTGCGGCAGGACAATTTGCAATAGATTTCATGCTGAAATCTGGTGCAGTTCTGTGTGCAGTGTATGGGCAGGAAACAGATCCCTCTTTGATCATATTCGATCAGACAGAGATCAGTCTAATGGCTGCCAGGTATGGATACATTCTTTGTTGCCACTTCTCTGTGGAATGTTTGGGTATTCAGAAGAACTCTGTTTACTTTTCACAAATGAAGGTAGATGAATATGATAACAATTGTTGGTTTTGGTCTGCAGGACTCCAGAGATGACATTGGAGGGGCTCAGAACACCGGAATGTTGGGGATCCTGGTGAAAACAGGTGCGTAACTACAGGCATGCGCTATTGTATTGTGATTTGCAGGAGTGGTGTACCTGCAGGCATCAGCACAAAGGTCTACAACTAGGCCTAAGAGGTGGGTGAAGAGTGAACAATTGAATGTGTATCTACAGGCATGAAGTGTACCTGTACTCAGCTTGCCAGAAACCTAAAAATGTACGAAAACATGAAGCACTATCAGGAAAATGTAAACCATTAAAGGACATATGAACTGGGAGAAAAAAAAATTACATACAATACTTGCCTAGGTATTAGAAAGCCTCAGGTTAGTCCAGAATCTTCCTGGACTCTTCTACAGGGCACTGATCAAGCGTAAGCTGGGCCGGTTCCAGACTTTCTGCTGCCCAAAGCAAACTTTAGAGGATGGCCCAATGACGGTGCCATGGTCCCGCCCATGAGACCATCGGCACCAAAAAAAAAATACAAAACCAGCTAGCAGGAGAAGCAGTGGGCGGCTGTGATTGGCCACTCTGATGCCAGCACCCCCACCTGATTGGTCATGTGCCAAAGCTTCCCATCTGACTGGCTGTGGTGATCTCTCATCGGTGATGGGGTTTTACCGTTGCATGCCCTATGATGTCATAGGGAAGGGTGGCAGGTGCTGGGAATTCGGGGAGGCATGGATAAGGAGGGTAGTGTGTGTGCCAAGAAGGGGGGCAGGAGAGGGAAGAGGAGGCAAGCGTCAGGTGGCCCCAACTGTTTGTCCAAACTCCGCCCCCTAGATTTTGCTCCCGGAATCACGTGATTCAGGTGGCTTCATGGTAGATCCGCCCCTGAGCATAGGGAACCTTTATACTTATTTAGGTCAGTGAAATTCAAATAGGTTTATTCTCGCCATGCTCCCGGCCATGGACGAGCACATCTGGCCACTTACATTTCGATCTCCCCGCTCTTCATTTTGGTACATTATGTCTATGGCAGCGCCCATGTAAAGAGCAGGGCGGAGAAGAGTGTGTGCTGAAATGACCTACTTTGATCTGGCCTGGGCATGCACAAGTAAAGTCTGAGCATGCCCAGTAGAACAAAGCACTTATGCACAAGAGGAAAAGAGCATGATTGGATTATTTCTACTGGGCATGTCTGAACCATTCTGATGCAGGCCCGGTCCAGATGTGGTCGTCCACTGCGGGAGGCCTTGGCCATGAAAACCTAAATCACTTGAGCTGAATCAAATAAGTAAAGAGGGTCTCTACACTGGTTCAGGGGGGACTGCAGGAGGGTCCGAGACGCCTCTGGATGGTCCTGAAGTACTACTGAGGTAAGCATGTTGTTGTTTTTTTCTTCCCATGGGTCAGGTGTCTCTTAAAGGGGATCTTTAACCAAGGATTGAACTTCATTCCAGTTAGTATCCGATGCCCCCTTTCCCACAAGAAATGTTTAAATTTTCTAAAATAGATCAACGGGGACATCTGCATGGCTGATATTGTGGTGAAACCCCTCCCACAGTGTGATGTCATGACCAAGGTCCTGACAGTTTGCTGTGTGGAAACCTTGTTGCATTGTGGGAAATAACAGCTGTTTACAACTGCCAATCAGGCAATATCTCCCTCTTTGCATAGAACACACAGTAATAAATGTAAATGTCAGAATGTAAATCGGGGAGAGGGAAGATTTTACAATGGGCAAAAACTGACCAAATAATCTATAAATGAATATTGTAAAAAATGAGCAATTTTATTCAGTATCTTATTTTTCACTACGTCCTCTTTAACCACTTGCCGACCGCGCACTCATACCGCGCGTCGGCAAAGTGGCAGCTGCAGGACCAGCGACGCAGTTCTGCGTCGCCGGCTGCAGGCTAATTAATCAGGAAGCAGCCGCTCGCGCGAGCGGCTGCTTCCTGTCAATTCACGGCGGGGGGCTCCGTGAATAGCCTGCGGGCCGCCGATCGCGGCTCGCAGGCTAAATGTAAACACAAGCGGAAATAATCCGCTTTGTTTACATTGTACGGCGCTGCTGCGCAGCAGCGCCGTAAGGCAGATCGGCGATCCCCGGCCAATCGGCGGCCGGGGTTCGCCGTCATGTGACAGGGGACAGCCTGTCACTGGCTGCACAGGACGGATAGCGTCCTGTGCAGCCCAGATCACCAGGGAGGAGAGGGAGGAGGGGAATCTCGCCGCGGAGGGGGGCTTTGAGGTGCCCCCCTCGCAAAACCCATCAGGCAGGAGCGATCAGACCCCCCCAGCACATCATCCCCCTAGTGGGGAAAAAAGGGGGGCGAACTGTCCACACTAAATGCCAGGAAAGCCTCGGGACCCGACAGCGTGTCCCCAGCCTGCCTCAAATCCTGTTCGGAGCAACTTGCCCCCATCCTCTCCGCCATCTTCAGCAGGTCACTGACAGAGGGCAGAGTCCCTGCGTGCTTCAAGAGGTCCACCATCATTCCTGTTCCCAAGAAACAAGGCATCTCCGACCTCAACAACTACAGGCCTGTGGCCCTGACGTCCGTCATCATGAAGTCCCTAGAGAGAGTGGTCTTATCCACCCTCAAGCTATCCACTCTGCCCCTACTAGACCCACTTCAGTTTGCCTACAGGGCAAACAGGTCCACGGATGACGCGCTAAACATCTGTCTGGAATACATCCACAACCATCTAGACAGGAAGGACGCGTATGCCAGAGTACTGCTATTAGACTTCAGCTCGGCATTTAACACTATATGCCCACGCACCCTCCTGAATGTTCTGGCCACGCTTGGGGTCCACCCCACCCTACGGCTATGGATCATTGACTTTCTCTCCAACAGATCTCAAGTTGTCAGGCTGGGGGACATCTACTCACGAGAAGTGACGACCAACACAGGGGCACCCCAGGGCTGCGTCCTGTCCCCGCTGCTCTTCTCCCTTTACACAAACGATTGCAGATCCACAGTAGACTCTGTCAAAGTCATAAAATTTGCGGATGACACCACCATTGTCGGCCTCGTCACCAAAGACAACATCCAGGATTACCAGCAGCAGGTGGAAAGACTATGCCACTGGTGCAAGGAGAACAGCCTGGTGCTCAACACGGCCAAAACCGTCGAACTTATAATTGACTTCAGGAAGTCGGCTCCTTCCCCACCTCCCATCTACATCGACGGCACCGAGGTGGCCAGAGTGCCCTGCGCTCGCCTGCTGGGCACCACCATCTCCAGTGATCTTAGTTGGAGAGTCAACATCACGTCAACCCAACGGAAAGCCCAGCAGAGACTCTTCTTCCTCCGCCAACTGCGGAAGTTCGGCATGGCGCAGGAGATTCTAACATGCTTTTACACTGCCACCATTGAATCTATCCTCTGCTCCGCCATCTTGGTCTGGTATGCGGGAGCCACCGTCAGTGACAGGCACAAACTACAGAGGATCATTAGGTCGGCGGAGAGGACCATTGGGAGACCTCTGCCCCCACTTGACCACCTGTATAACACAAGACTGCGAGCCAGGGCACTGAGGATTGCAAGTGACCTCTCTCACCCTGGGCACTGTTTTTTCACCCCACTTCCACTGGGTCGGAGACTCCGGGCCATCCCCACCAAGACCACCAGACACAAGAACTCTTTCTTCCCGATGGCCATTAGCCTCCTGAACTCCCTTAAAATTCTACCACCCTCTATCAGCGCCCTACCACCTGCATAGGAGCGCCCTACCACCTGCATTAGAGCGGTAGACTTCAGCAGTGTATTTTTGAAAGAGGGATTCTGAGCTATATGTATATCTATATCTAATGCTGATTGTATATTGTGTATGTCTATATTTGAGTATGATGTATTACTGTCATTCTAACGTTTTTCCTGCCTTTCCTTCTATGTACCGCTCCATTGTGCCAAACCCAATTCCGGGCATGACCCAGTCATGCTTGGCGAAATAAAATGATTCTGATTCTGATTCTGATTCTGATCTGGTCGCTCTGCCTGCACCCTGATCTGTGCTGGGGGCTGTAGGGCCCACCCAGCACAGATCAGCTAAAACAGCGCTGGTCCTTAAGGGGGGGGGGGTAAAGGGTGGGTCCTCAAGTGGTTAAATCTCTGAGGCGCAACTTATACATTATGGAATGTGTGACTGTAGGATTGCCAGTGGTCTTTTTATAAAATTCACAGTTAAAGCAGCTACTACAATGGGTTTGATTAGTTCTTATTTGTTGAAGTACATTTTCCTGTATTATTTTGAATTATTCCAGATGGAACATATCTGGTTATTGGTGTCAGTGGAGGCTGGTTATAATGCAGTACATAAAATTCAAATACCCTGTGTTCCTTCTCCAATTGTAAATGGTCATTTTCTAGTTGGCAAACTGCAAACCTGTCTATGTGGTATGGGTGTGGGCTCGAAGTGTCCTCTAGTGGTTGTGTGCAGGAAACCTAGCATCTTAAAGGGAACCTGAAGTGAGAGGTATATGGAGGCTGCCATGTTTATTTTGCTTTAACCACCCTGGCGTTCTGATTAAATCGCCAGGGTGGCTGCGGGAGGGTTTTTTTTAAATAAAAAAAAAACTATTTCATGCAGCCAACTGAAAGTTGGCTGCATGAAAGCCCACTAGAGGGCGCTCCGGAGGCGATCTTCCGATCGCCTCCGGCGCCCAGAATAAACAAGGAAGGCCGCAATAAGCGGCCTTCCTTGTTTTGCTTATATCGTCGCCATAGCGACGAGCGGAGTGACGTCATCGACGTCAGCCGACGTCCTGACGTCAGCCGCCTCCGATCCAGCCCTTAGCGCTGGCCGGAACTTTTTGTTCCGGCTACGCTGGGCTCAGGCGGCTGGGGGGACCCTCTTTCGCCGCTGCTCGCGGCGGATCGCCGCAGAGCGGCGGCGATCAGGCAGCACACGCGGCTGGCAAAGTGCCGGCTGCGTGTGCTGCTTTTTATTTGATAAAAATCGGCCCAGCAGGGCCTGAGCGGCGACCTCCGGCGGTGTTGGACGAGCTGAGCTCGTCCAGACCGCTCAGGTGGTTAAACAATACCAGTTGCCTGACAGCCCTGCTGATCTCTTTGGCTGCGGTAGTGTCTGAATCACACACCTGAAACAAGCATGCAGCTAATCTTGTCAGATTTTTGTCACAAACACCTGATCTGCTGCATGCTTGTTCAAGGTCTAAGGTTGAACGTATCAGAGACAGAGGATCAGCAGGACTGCTAGGCAATCTGCATTGTTTAAAGGGGAACTGAAGAGAGAGGTATATGGAGGCTGTCATGTTTATTTCCTTTTAAACAATACCAGTTGCCTGGCAGCCCTGCTGATCCTCTGCCTCTAATACTATTAGCCATAGCCCCTGAACAAGCATGCAGCAGATCAGGTGTTTCAGTGGTTCAGACTTATAAGTCAGATCTGACAAGACTAGCTGCATGCTTGTTTCTGGTTTTAGTCAGATACTACTGCAGAGAAATAGACCAGCAGGGCTGCCAGGCAACTGGTATTGATTGAAAGGAAATAAACATGACAGCCTCCATATACCTCTCTCTTCAGTTCCCCTTTAAAGGATACCTGAGGTGACATGTGACATGATGAGATAGACATGTGTCTGTACAGTGCCTAGCACACAAATAACTATGTTGTGTTCCCTTTTTCTTTCTCTGCCTGAAAGAGTGAAATATCAGGTATGTAAGTGGCTGACTCAGTCCTGACACAGACAGGAAGTGACTACAGTGTGGCCGACACTGATAAGAAATTCCAACTATAAAACACTTTCCTAGCAGAAAATGGCTTCTGAGAGCAGGAAAGAGATAAAAAGGTTCAATTGTTCATAGATTTTAGCTCTGGCATACTTCAATGAATGTGTCATTGAGCAAAAACAATAAAACAGTTCAAACTTAAAAAGTAGATTTAAACATAAAATAAAACTGTGGAATATCTTAAAAAAGCCATTTTAGGAGAAGGAAGATGGTTACAATTGTATTTCATTAGTTTATTTTTGCCTCGAGTGTCCTTTAAAAAGAAAGAAATATGGCAGCCTCCATATCCCTGTCACTTCAGGTTTCCTTTAAGGCTTGGACACACTAACAATCGATGTCGGCTGATGGGGAGCCAACCCCTGTGGTGATACTGCAAGGCCAAGGCTGTGCAGATGCAATGCTAATATTCTGCTCTATGCAGGGGCGTAGCAGATTGGGAGTGACGCTGTCTCTCCCATCCCTTGGCCGAAGTGATCTGCGTTGCTGGGCAAGCAGCCGGGACATCTGGCTCTGCAGCACACAGGCTAATAATTGAGATGTACTGGGGGGTCAGTGATACAGAAATGGATGGCAGTGGAGTAAGGAATTAGGAGCTAGTATGGCTGCTTCCTGCTCACAGCAATATGGTCGCACCACTAATTTGTAAGAAATGGGGGACCCAGGCGGAAACCTTAACACTAAAATTGCACACCAGGACCCTTTCCTATGGTCTCAGCCCACTGGGCTTTGATCACAGCGCTTGCTTTGGCTACTGCCTCCACTCGCACAACTTTACTAAACTTATTTGGTTGGTTGCATGGATAGTGATTCCTGTTGGGTCCCCTATTTCTTATAAATTAGTGGTTGTGACCAGGGCTGTGGAGTCAGAGCAACTTTGGGTACCTGGAGCCGGAGGTTTTATAACCGAGGATTCGGATGATTTTTGTACCGACTCCACGGCCCTGGTTATGGCCAGATTGCAGGGAGCGGCTGTGTGTCTGGGAGGTTTACCGCTGGCTCACCTCAACCGTACTACTGCCAGGAATTAATTCACCCCATCTTGTCTTGGCTTCTCACTGATGCCAACCTCACTAGGAAATGCCAATTGGTTCCCTCACCCCGACCTCCCTTATAACCCCTGCAGAAGGGATCAGACTATGCTTTTTTTATATCTATATTTCCAGCTTCAGTCCACACTCCCAGTCAGTCGGTTATGGTCTGTGTTGGTACATTGCAACAAATAACATCTTTCCATGTTTATGATGAACAGGAAAATATAGAGAAGGTGATGAACAGAAGATAAGCCCGGGACCGTACCTGACCTGCGCCAGCTTCCTGGAGGCCGTGGACCACATCCTGAAGAATCTCTTGTGATGTTATTGTGTTTAGTGTGAGACACCCTCCCCCTTATTTCCCTGCCACCCCCCATTCTCTCCCTGACACACCCCCATTCTCTCCCTGACACACCCTCCTCCTCTTCCCCACCCACACCTCCTCCTCCTCTCCCTCACTGTGATCCCATCAGCAGCTAATGAAATGATATGCTCATTTTATGTAAATTTGAAATGGACTGGTCACATGCAGCAGCTACTGCATTTGGTTGGTCCATTCCCAAGCTGCCTATATTTCCATCAGCATCAGCTTGGAATCAGCAACTCATTAGCCATTCCTATAGAAAGCATGGACAGGAAGAATTGAGAATTGCTGAGCTATTCATCACAAACCCTGCAGTTTTGTTTGTTTGTTTTTTTTAATTATGGGTTTAGTAGGACTTCAAAGGCCACAGGGAAACAGTGCACTGGAAGTACTTCCGGGTCGCGGCTTAGCTTCCGATTGGAGGAAGCTGACAGAGGCGGGAGCCATGTAATGGAGGAGGCGGGGAGGCGCAGGGTGATTGACACATGCCAGGTAAACAGCCGGCTAGCGACAAGCAGGTTGTATCTAGCCTGACGCTATTTTTCAGGGGGGACAGCAGAGCCTGGGGGGGGGGGGGGGCTGGCGGAGGCAGCAAAAGAACACAGGCATGTCATAGTGCAGAGAACATGGCTCTGTGTCCTATTAAAATTTAGCAAATCTGCCTCGGGTTCTCTTTAACATCCTGTGTTTACAAGTTAGCTGCTCTGCCAAGACAGCCAGCTGACGCAGCTGAGGGATCAAATTACACTTGTGATTAGACACAGATGAGGGGGAATTAGACAGGCTAAACTCTCTAAATACATACAATGTGCATTTCTTTGTTTTCCTCTTGTCCTGTGCAAGAGTTCAGGTCCACTTTAAAGCGTGAGATACTTACCTCAGTAAGGGGAAGCTACTGGATAGTGTAGAGGCTTCTCCGGTCCTCCTGCGCTGGGCCGGGACCCTTTGAACAATCTTTGACTTTAGGGAGGGTCCCGGCTGGCAGCGGACGAGTCGCTGAGGATCAGCCTCTGAATCATCCATCTTGCTTCTGCTGCTCTATAAAAGCTATAGGAAGCTTTATTTCTGAACATGCTGCTGCTGGTTTTGCAGCTCTTGGCCTGATCCCTGCCAGTGTTTACTCTGCACGCTGCAGCAGCTGCTCCTGGCTGTCACTGCGTCACATGACACGCTCTGCATGCTGCTGCACTACAGGAAAATGGAGTAAATAAACTGCAGGGCACTGAAGGTGTTTGTCTGTAAAACCCTCTCTTGTTGACTACTAACAAGGGTTATGTAGTTGTTAATTTAAATAAAGTTATCCTTTAAAGCCTTACACTTGTGTACTTAAAATAAAGGAGGCTCTGATCAATATACTGTACTAGCATGACTGATTTTGCTTCTCTTTTAAAAAACTTACCCCTGCCATTGCTTATGCTGAAAAAAAGGTAATTTCCAGCCCTTAAGGTCCTTCCACACTATGTCCATTGTGTCACATCGCAATTGACAAATTCATTGCATGGCGATGCAAATGCAGTAATATTCCTATGGGGCTATCCCAAGTCTCTTCAAAGTGTAAAAGTAGCCTTAAAGTGTACACCTATAACAAAGATTTATACTTACCTGGGGCTTTTTTCAGCCCCCTGTAGTCCATGAGCTCCCTCAGTGTCCATCCGGTCCTGTCCGTTCTGCTGCAGTCATGCCCGGCAAAATCCCGAGACCGGAAATGTAACTCTGCTTGTGCAGAACGTTCCTGATCATGGGTTGCACATGGCTAAGACCACTGTGAGAGAACGGAGGAGACTGGACCGGCACAGAGGGAGCTAACAGACTATAGTGGGATGGAGGAAGCCCCAGGTAAGTATAAATCCTTGCCATATGTTTGTCTGAGGTTTACTTTACACTAAGTGACATTTATCAAGAGTGTCTGAGACAAAATATTAGTAGGTTTTTAGAAATCCGTGCAGAACTGTCTCAGGTATCTTAAGAAATCATTAGTGCAGATTCCTTCTAAAACTGTTGTAAAATAGGAGGAGCTAGAAAGGTCCCTTAGACAGTGCAGTGTGTGAGGGGAATTCCTGTTGCTGAGGTAACCAACACACCTGCTATATTGATAGCAGGAGGCTCTGAGGAGGAATTCAGCAGGGGGGAGGAGCACCACACAAATCATGTCTAGCCTGCACTCTGTAATCATGTCTAGCCTGCAGTGCTACATCTGTAGAACTGCTATCCAGCACTTCTTTATCTGCGCCAGTTTAGGGATGGATTTGCACTTTTCTTAACTGTAGTGCAGCTCTAGAATTCATGGTAAATTGCCACTAATACCTAGGATTTAAGAAGGTTCTTATTATCATGCAGTACTGTTCTCCCTGCTGGTTAGAACAGATTAACCACCTGAGCGGTCTGGACGAGCTCAGCTCGTCCAGTACCGCCGGAGGTCGCCGCTCAGGCCCTGCTGGGCCGATTTTCATGAAATAAAGTGCAGCACACGCAGCCGGCACTTTGCCAGCCGCGTGTGCTGCCTGATCGCCGCCGCTCTGCGGCGATTCGCCGCGAGCAGCGGCGAAAGAGGGCCCCCCTAGCCGCCTGAGCCCTGCGCAGCCGGAACAAAAAGTTCCGGCCAGCGCTAAGGGCTGGATCGGAGGCGGCTGACGTCAGGACGTCGGCTGACGTCGATGACGTCACTCCGCTCGTCGCTATGGCGACGATATAAGCAAAACAAGGAAGGCCGCTCATTGCGGCCTTCCTTGTTTATTCTGGGCGCCGGAGGCGATCGGAAGATCGCCTCCGGAGCGCCCTCTAGTGGGCTTTCATGCAGCCAACTTTCAGTTGGCTGCATGAAATAGTTTTTTTTTTATTTAAAAAAAACCCTCCCGCAGCCACCCTGGCGATTTAATCAGAACGCCAGGGTGGTTATGAAGAAAAAACTGTTTGTAATGCGTTGATAAATTCCCCCCAGTGAGTCTGAAGCAATTGGAGAAAAAAAACAAAAAAAAATACCTAAGGAGGGGGAAGGCTCTGAGTCCTACAAAGCCTCCCTGCCCCTTTTTATGGTCCGATTGTTCCCCCCGCAGGCTCCGCCATTCAAATCTTGTGGGAGGCTTCAGTCTTCATGCACGAGAATGCGTGGTTGCGCAGTACAGAGCGACCAGAGTGCTCCCAAAGGCTGCCGAAGCCTCCTGCAGCGGCAGAGAGCAGTCTGACCCATCGGTCAGAGGCTCCTAACAGGGGAGCCAGCGCTGGAACGAGGGGCCAGTGAGAGGAACGGGAAGGCTCTATAGGACCCAGAGCCTTCTCTCTCCTTAGATGAGTATCAAACTGTCACGTTGGAGTGCAAAGCCCGTGGCTGCATTCTCTATTGTGGCGCTGATCCCATTCTAGATGCTCGCCTCAGTAGAGGAATGGCTGTGGACAATCCAGAAGTTTCTCAGATAAGGTATTTACAACAGAAAATCAATTACCACTAAACAAATTTGTAGCAGAACAGCATTCAGTTAAACACAGCACTTTGTTCTTCAGTGGGAAGCTCCTTAGCTTCTGGCCGCAACCGAAGAGGTGATGACATAGCTTTTATTTACATACCTTTGTTTGCTACAGTTAAGGTCTATGCACACGCCGGACTGCAGGCAACTACGGGTCTGTCGTCACCTCCCGCTGGGCGGGTTTTCAGCAGACAGTCCGGCGTGTGTACAGTCTGTCGGCGGACTGATACGGTTGTTTCTGAGCGATCCGCCGGGCGAATCGCATACAAACAGCCGTATCAGTCTGCAGACAGACTGTACACACGTCGGACTGTCGCTGGAATGCCCGCCCAGCGGGAGGTGACGACAGTCCCGTCGTTGCCTGCAGTCCGGCGTACGTACGGACCTTTAGTATCCAGACAGCAGCTGCTGACACTGAACACACATTGTAGAACTGGATAGTAAACAGACGATAGTACTTGTGCACAAAAGCAAATACGGTAACTGTATGGGTAATAAAAAGTAGGAAACACATTTTTATTGAATTTTTGCCAGAGTTTTATTCCACTTTAAGAGATTTTTATTTATGCACTTTCAAATGCCCCACCCCCAAAAAAGAAAAATACAAAATAAAACTGCTTTATAGGAATGATCATTGAGATGCTAATAATTTCCCCTTACATTCAGATTTCACGTAAGTGTTATGCAGATCGAACTTGGACCCATAAAAATTGACTAGAAGTTCCTCCAAATTTGTAATAGTAAAAATTTCAAGTTGCATATATTTTACATGAAATTTGAATGCAAGGAGAAGCTATTTGCATCTTATTGATTCTCCTTACTGCAGTGTTTTCCTTAGTCCACCAGTCACGTTAAATGTGAATCCACAGCCCTTTGGTATGGTTAATGTCCTCACAGGCTTCAAATGTCCATCGCCATCATCTGGTGGACGCAAGGAGGGGAAAAATACTATTTTTTATTAGGATGACAAAGTGCAAAGATTTGTTGCAATAAATACAGCAAGTAACAACATTAAATGTCTCTGTGGTTTGTGCAAACAAGTTTGGTTAAAAAACCCTTTGTCAAAGATCTCAGCACTAGTCCATGTGGAAAGGAAGGATTGATTGCGATAACGGAAAAGTCTCCGGAAGGCAGTCTCGTCCTGTGCTGAAGCATCAGCAGTCCAGTAACGTCTCTGTCACACAGACTCGAACTCCTTTTGCCAGTCACTGTACTTCTGAGCCAGGGTCTTGGCGGAAGGTTTGGTGTGTGCCAAAACCTCCAGAAAGTCCGAAGAGGTGACTGTGTCCAGTCGGATCACCGGCAGATCCTTGTTACCTGTATAGAGGAGCACAAACTTACTACAGAAAGCAACAGAAAGGTTCTACACCATAAGGTTCCTGGATGTCTTCCTATCTCTCTGGAAGGTCTTTCACAGTCTCATACTTGGATCAGATCTCCTCGCCACATCCTATGTCTATGGGGGTACCTCAAGGCTTTGTCCTTGACCCCTCCTCTTTTCCATCTATATGCAGGGTCTTGGCAACTTAATTAACTAATTTGGATTACAATAACACTTATATGCAGATGATACATAATTGTACCTCTCGGCCCTGGACCTTAACTCCCTCCTCACACGTGTTCCTGACTGCTTGTCTGCTATATCCTCCTTCATGTCCTCTCGCATGTTAAAACTTAATATAAGTAAAACAGAACTAATTATTACTCCACCTTCTGTGTCCACTTCTCTGCCTGATATAACAATAAATGTTAATAATGCCCCCCTAACTTCAGTTTCCAAAGCAAAGTGCTCAGGGGTAATGTTTGACCCCTGGCTCGTATTCCTCACATTCACTCCCTAACCAGCTCCTGCCATCTCCAACTCAAAAACATATGTTGCATCTCACCTTTTCTCACTCAGGACACAACTAAAATGTTGGTCTTATAAATAATACCTTGTCTAGACGATGATACAGCGCTCACCACCTTATTGCCCAGTAATTAGTGTCCAGTCTGCTGCTTGCTGTCCAAAGTCAGGAAAAGGTGCAAAGTTCTCCTCACAGGGTAAACCATTTTAACACCGCTGCGCTTCTGGATATTATTAGTCTCAACAGACCTGCAAGCGTGGTACTTTTCTAGAAAGCAAGTTATAAATACACAGCGGGTAATCCTCTACTGCAGTACACCCTGTGCTGAAACACACACTGTGTAGGGAAAACTTCCACCACATGCAGGATGGGGATACACTCTCCCCCTTCAGCTCCCTGCTCACCAAAACAATAAGTTGTTCTAGGCATATCACAATAATCTCTGCAGGCAAGGCTCTAAAGTGAGAAACACAGAAAGCCGCTTCTCATAGCGTAACATGACTTTTTAATATGGCTCAAAAGCCCCACACTCCATAAACCGTACCAGATACAAAAAGAGTTAAAAGCCCCTGATGAGTCACACCCCCTAGTGACGAAACACGTAGGGCGGAGCTAGAGACACGCACGCTGCTGAATCAACACGAGACGGAGGGCCGTCGGCAGAGAAACCGAGAGACCTGCTCGTACTATGGAAGTGTGAGATACGCTTTTAACTCTTTTTGTATCTGGAGTGTGGGGCTTTTGAGCCATATTAAAAAGTCATGTTACGCTATGAGAAGCGGCTTTCTGTGTTTATCACTTTAGAGCCTTGCCTGCAGAGATTATTGTGATACGCCTAGAACAACTTATCATTTTGGTGAGCAGGGAACTGAAGGGGGAGAGTGTATCCCCATCCTGCATGTGGTGGAAGTTGTCCCTACACAGTGTGTGTTTCAGCACAGGGTATACTGCAGTAGAGGATTACCCGCTATGTATTTCTAACTTGCTTTCTAGGAAAGTACCACGCTTGCAGGTCTGTTGAGACTATTGTAATGTACTACTTATGGAATATCAACTAACACACTAGGACTGCTCCAATCTGCACTGAACTCTGCTGCTCAACTCATTCATCTTTCTTCTCGCTCTACCTCTGCAGCTCCTCTCTGTCAAGTTCTTCAATGGCTGCCAATTAACCAGAGAATCCAGTTCAAACTCTTAACCCAAACCTATGCAAGCTCTCTTCCCCCAGGGCTGGAATTACCATAAGGCACTGTAGGCACGTGCCTACAGGCGCCTGAAGATGGAAAGGCGGCTCACTCCCTTCCCCAAGTGTCTTCCTTCTTGCCTATGCAGAGTGGAGTGTAAATGAGAGGTTGCTCACCTGGGTTTCGGCATTCCACTGACCAGATCTCTCGTCTTTAGTCAGGGGCACTTCTGGCTACATAGTACTTGGGGGCCACCTCTTCCTACTTAATACTGAAGATAGCCCTGGCTACCTAATGCTAAGGGGCACCCGTGGCTACCTATGATGAGCAAGGGTAGTAAGGCAGGGACAGTCAGGCAGGGGTTTGTAGGTTTATGGAGGGCGGAGTATAAGGTGCCAGGACATCTGTGCCTATAGGCTCCTGTGATGTAAATCCAGGCCTGCTCTCCTCTGTACATCTCACTAGTTTCCAGATACCAACCCAACCACAATCTCAGATCTGCACATGACCTTTTGTCCTCCTCTAGAATCCCCTCCTTGCATTCACGTATACAAGACTTCTCACATGCTTTATCAGTCCTCTGGAATGCCCTTCCACAGCACATCTGTCACTCTCCAACCTTTGAAATCTTTAAGCGCTCCCTCAAAACTCACAAGCATATCCTCTAACTTAGGCCATCCCCCGTGTGACCTCTGGCCAAGTTGTACTCCCTACTAGATAACCTAAAAACTCGCTGCCTCTAGGTATGATTGTTGTATACTGCCCCTTCTATTGCCCCCCCCCCCCCCCCCTTTAGATTGTAAGCTCACAAGGGCAGGCCTCTCTCACCCTTTTGTGTCATGGAATTTGTTACACACTTTATTCATCATGTTACTTTTGTCACTGTAATCACCAATCATGTACTTTGTATATTGGTGTATACCATTGTCTGTATTATTATGTATCCCATGTTTATTTCAGCACAGCAGGCATTTCAACTCACCCCCGGGAACACAGACATCGGAAGTCGTTCTACTTCCTGTCTTTGGAGGCTCTGCATCCCTCTGGTGAGATCGCCGTTTGTTTTTATTAGAGTAGGGTTACAGTGCCACCCGGAGGACAGAAGGAGAATTGCAGAGCTGGATCCCAGGCAGGTGAGTAAGTGGTAGGCTGCTGCAGATCTCTGTGCAGTATGATTATTTCCTGGTATGAGGCCTGGAACCCACTACAAATCGCAAATCGCTAGCGTTTTTAATAAGCGATTTCATGAGCGTTTTCTGGCGCTTTTGGGATCGATTTTAAAAAGTGTAAGCTTTTTGCCAGCGATTGTGTAGCGATTTGCGATTAGTGATTTTAATTCTGATTGGTCCTTTCAATGTATCATAATTTTATTTACAGTTTGCAATCGCACTCAAATGTCTATGTGTAGCAATTCATGTGCGATTTGCCAGCGCTTCAGTACATTACATTGAAGCGCAAATGCTTTCAAAATGCTGAATGTCCTGCGATTGCGATTTTGCTATTCGCAATCGATACTGTAGAATTTGTTACATTTATTTACATTGACAGAGTGTTTAGGGAAAGCGCTAGCGATTCAAAGCGCTCCCTAATCGCTCAAAAAAAATCGCTGTAGTGGGTTCCAGCCCTGAAAGCGTGGAAAATAATTGCACCGCTTTTAGTCCCTAATGCTGGGCATACACGGTACGCTTTGTACCGTGTAATCGAGCCGCTGATGGCTAGATTGATCATTTCCGACGTGTCCAATACCCGGCCGGATCGATTCCGCGCTTGAAACCGGCAGGCAGGACAAAAGAATAAACGAGCAGAAGATAAGAAGCCGCCCGCGGGGTCGAGCGGGAATAGATTCGGGCGCCCGCGGGGACGTGCGGGAATCGAGCCAGCGCCCCGATTACACGGTACAAAACGTACTATGTATGCCCAGCATAATATCCAGAAATAATCATATCGCCAGGGAGGTTAAAGTAGTGTTAAACTAATATCTAATAAAAAAACACTGTATTCTTTGTTCAAACGACAAAGCAGAGCGATTCCTACTGATTCCTGGAAAGGTTTATTAGGGTGGCCCTGCTTGATGCTCCTTCCTCCCTGCAGTGACTGTAATTCTATCCTATCAGCAGCACAATTCAGATAACAGCCTTATGATGATGACTATAGAGACTTAAATGTCTCCGCCTCTCGCTGATTATCACTTACCAGGCTGATGGTTCTCCAGTGCATCGAATATCTTCCTCACCGGTCTCATGGCCGCCTCCTTACACACCAGCTTAATGTCTGACCCAGAGTAACCCTCCGTCTCCTGCAAAACACAGCCGGGTCACTCAGGATGAAGAATACCAATCGGGCCCAGAGACCACGGGGGGCCCCATCCTGAGAGACTGACAACTAAGGGCCAGGTGAGAAAAAAAAACTTTCAGCTCGCTGCAAAATTGTTCTAATTACTGCATCTGCTCAGCCACTGATAAGGAATCATACAAAGTTTTGCAGACAAAGATTTGTAGACAGTCCCTATTCAGTGTGCAGCAGGCTCTTATGTACAACATCCAGCCCCCAAACTCTCTACTTCTCCCCGAGTGCTCTGTCCTGGCGGGAGGGGGCCCCATCCTAAGTTTCGCAGGGGGTCAAGTGATTTCTAGTTACACCCCTGATAGCAATATCTATAAACAGGAAGCTCTATGCTTACAGCAGAGGCATAGCTAGAGATGATGGGTTCCCATAACAGAATTGTGATGGGGCCATCAGAACTAGGAACTCTTGAGCAATGCCACCTGCCCCTACCCTATGGGATATGAGTTGACTGGGCACTGTTCGTTCCTATGTACTGTACACTGCAAACAGTCTATGGGCACTGAGATAACTTCAGAGGGGGGAGAAACACAGGAGAATAAACAGTGAACACATAAGTAATTACTTGGGACCCCTCTGCTACAATGCCCCATAGCAGTTGCAATGGCTATTGCTACACCCCTGGTTTACAGCAGACCTGTGTGGCAACAGAGGCCTCTGTAAATCAAATGACACAAGGGCCCTTTTCCACTGGCTGCGATCCAATTCAAAAAGCGGATTGCAGCCATTTTGCCGATTGCTAGAGCACCGCGATCTACATGTAAATCGCGGTGCTCATTTTCCACTACCGCGTCTCGTTTTTATTCCTAATTGCAATCACCGGCCAGCAAAATGCAGCAATTGTGCTCTGCTACCGATGGCTATAAGACCCAATTGTAGCAAGTGGGAAAAACAGCCTGCGCGATTGCAAGATTCCAAACAGAGCGATTGTGCTTGCAATCACGTTTGCTAGTGGAAAAGGGCCCTAATACTTTGTTACTGTAATCATGTTAGCTGCTACAGTTGTGCCCATATGCAGAGTTTGATTTCTTAAAGAGGCCCTGTAGTGACATACAGTAGAATGCGGTAAATTATTTACAATAATTTTTACGATAATTTTCCTGGTTTCAGCATCAGAAACACTTCCAATAGCTGTATATTGAATGTAGCCCCGTCCCTCCAGGGATGTTTAGCCTAAGCTGTTTAACCTGCCTAGCGTTCTGATTCCCGCGGCCCTGGGAACGTTTTTTGCATATATTTTTTTTTCTTTTTCACGTAGCTAGCCTAGCGCTAGCTACATGATTCCCCCCTCCCTGCGGCATCCCTCCCACCCCTCCGATCGCCGCCGGCGCAATGGCCCGTCCGGAAATCCCGTTCTGAACAGGATTTCATGGAGGGCTTCCCCCGTCGCCATGGCGACCCACGTCGTGACGTCATCGACGTCACAGGGAGACCCGATCCACCCCTCAGCGCTGCCTGGCACTGATTGGCCAGGCAGCGCACGGGGTCTCCCCTGGGGGGGCCCTGCATCGTGGCGGATAGCGGCGGATTGGCGGCGGCGATCGGGTAAAGCACGCAGCAAGCAAAGTGCTTGCTGCGTGTTTTAAAAAAAAAATTATTCAAATCGGCCCAGCGGGGCCTGAGCAGTGACCTCCGCCGTCTCTGGACGAGCCTAGCTCGTCCAGAACGCTAGGGAGGTTAACTATGCGCAAAGTGTCACCATTCACAAGAATCAGTAAAAACTTTAAAGGACAAGTATTAGAGGCAGCGGATCAGCAGGGCTGCCAGGCAACTGGTATTACTTAGAAGGAAAAAAAATATGGCAGCCTCCATATCCCTCTGGCTTCATAGTTACATAGTCCTTTTTAGGATTAAGCCTGCAGATAGAATTGCTTATCTCATCAGTTTATTTTTATGTTTGTTTGTTTTTCAAAAAGGGGTGTGTTTTGATATTTATTTTATTTACAATTAAACTATTTATTATTTTATTTATTTTTCATAAAGGGATTTTATGAAAAAAAAGGAGAGGGGGGGCTGTTGTTATCAGCCTGCAAAGTACTGAGAACAGGACAGGCTTGTCACTGGTTGGTCACAACCACTATGGCCTGCAGCCCCTGCCCCCTTGGGGCCCGCTTGGGGCCGTTTTGGGGGGCTGGAGGGGTTGCAGCATAAGGGTAAAGCCATGCTGCACTTCTGCGGGGAGAGGGGACGCCCCCCCCCCACCTCGGGCTCTGCGCTCCCCTCCAGCGTTGAATAGTTTGTGTATGCAGCGGCAGGCAGCGGCAGATCCACATACCTTCCGCGCGCTCCAGCGTGGATGTTTCTCCCTCTAGTGTCTGACACGACTTCCTGTTTATACAGGAAGTCGCGTCAGAGGCTAGAGAGAGGAACATCCACCCTGGAGCGCACGGAAGGTATGAATCTGCCGCTGCCCGGGGGGGGCTGCTTAGTATTTCTGCAGGGGGGCCCAGTGGGACCTTGTTACGCCCCTGTCACAACGATCACGTTACTATAGAGGGTGCCTAAAATCTGCAGGATTCCAGACCAGGAGGTTCAGCCAAACATTTGGATTTACTGGGGTTCAGCAGTGCCTCATTTATGTCTGCAGGTGTCACTGCTGAGGCAACCAGGCTGTATAGTATATGCCACGCCCACCACCTTCCTCTTGTGCAATCTTCCACATGTGTGCTTAAAGTGAAGTCACTCGCTATGTACTGGAGAGCACTGCAGCCTTTGCCAGGGGCTTAACCCCTTCTCGACCGCCTAACACCGATAGGCGTCAAGAAGGTGGCAGCTCCAGGACCGCCTAACGCCGAAAGACGTCAAGAGTGGTGGGTGGAGATTGGCGAGGATCGCGCGCGCTAATGCATGCGCATCCCTGCTTGAATGACGGAGCTCCGATCCGTCAACAGTCTGCCAGCGGCGATCGCTGCTATTAGACGGATGTCTATTTACATTATACAGCTCAGCCATCTAATGAAACGCTGTACTGCCTATAAGAGGGGATGGTGATCGGAGCCTCTCTAGGGGACAGCCGAGTGTCACGGCTGTCCCCTAGAGAGGCTCAGATCGCCATCCCCTCTTATAGGCTGAGGCCTATGAGAGAGGATCGCCTGATTGGCTGGCGGAGGGAGAGAGGGAGGGGAGTAATTAAAATTTAAAAAAAAAAATAGAAAAATGTATTAAAAAAAACACAAATAAAAAAATAAGCAAACATCACACCAGTGATCAGAGCCCACCAACAGAAAGCTCTGTTGGTGGGCAGAAAAGGGAGGGGGGGATTCACTTGCACGCTGCGTTGTATGGCTCTGCAGTGAGCTATTAAAGCTGCAGAGCACTAAATTGTAAAAAATAGCCTGGTCACTAGGGGGGTTTAAGCCTACGGTCCTGAACTGGTTAAACTCCTGCAATGATTGTCGGCGAATGGTTAACTAATTTGCATTGTGTATCTGCTGATGCTCGTTGCGTGCTGATTTCTTTATATTATGTTGTCTGACTGATGCTTGGTATGGAACAAATACTGGTTAGTGGCTTTACAGTTAGTCCTTACCTCCCCCAGCATGCCGTACTCCAGCTCTGTTCTCAGCTCCACCCCTCCGCTGTTACTCACTGGAGGCAGCCAATTGCGGATCATGGCTTGTCGCGCTTCTTTACTGGGCAGGTCCACCAGAATTCTCTTCTCCAGACGCCTCAGCATGGCATAGTCCAGCTCCCTGGCATGCAAACCGTTTCAGATGAACAGGGTTAGGATACAAATACTTAAAGGACACCTGAGGTGAAAATAAACTAATGAAATAAAACAACTGTATCTATCTTTCTTCTCCTTAAAATTAATTTTTAAGATATACCACAGTTTTATTTTATATTTAAATCTACTTTTTAAGTTTTTATTGTTTTTGCTCAATGACACCTTCATTGAAGTATGCCAAAGCTAACATCTATGAACTATTGACCCTTTTTATCTCTTTCCTGCTCTCAGAAACCATTTTCTGCTAGGAAAGTGTTTTATAGTTGGAATTTCTCATCAGTGAGGGTCACACTGTAGTCTGACCCAGTCCTGACAGGAACTGCCACTTACATACATGATGTTTAACTCTTTCAGGCTGAGAAAGAACAAAAGGAATAGAGCATAGTTATGTGTGTGCTAGGCACTGTACATACCCATGTCTATCTCATCATGTCACATGTCACCTCGGGTATCCTTTAAAGAGGCACTGTGGTGACATATAGTAGAATGCAGTAAATTATTCAGTATATCCCTGTTTACAGTAATTTGTCAGGTTTCAGCATCAAAAACAGGCGACCTTAAAGAGAATCTGTACTCTAAAATTCTTACAATAAAAAGCATACCATTCTATTACTTATGTTCTCCTGTGCCCCTCTGTGCTGTTTCTGCCACTCGCTGCTGCAATCCTGGCTTGTAATTTAACAGTTTTAGGCAGTATCATAGGCTGAGAACAGCTTACTGTGTGACTCATGCAGAGCTTGGAGGGGGTGTGTAAAGCTTCTGCCAATGACAAGCAGTGCTGCACATTCCACACATTCCAGCCTCAGCCCGACAGACACGACAGAGGAAAGGAGATAAGATTTATTACAGAGACAGTGCAAGTAGGAAAGGCTGCAGTAAGACAGACCACATTAGAACAGTAATAGGAACTTATAGGACAGAAGAAATAAGGCTCAACATTTTGTTACAGAGTCTCTTTAAGAAATATTTAAATAAAAGTACAATAAAAAACTGAAATAATCAGATTTTTATTGGAATAAATAAATAAATAAAAATTATGGAAAAATCGATTGTTTTTTTCCCTCGATTGAAAACAAAAAATAAAAATAAAGATTTGTTTGATTCACGTATGGCGACCTTAAGAAATGTTTAAATAAAGGGGGAAAGTACAAACAAAAACTGTAAGCTTACAGTCATCTGCAAATACAGAAAAATATTAATAACAAAACAAAATATAAAGTCTACCCAAAGCCTGACCCTGGCCTCCAATGACTGCAGTAAGTGTATTTGTAACATGAAGATTATCCAGAGATCAGTGCGGGTGAAGTGCAGTCCTTATCCTGGCAGTGATAGACAAGAGATCACATATGTGCGCAGACATAAATCAGATTATAGGGCCCCTTTGCTACACTCACTCTGCGGAGTTTTAAGTACTTTACACTTAAAAGTTAAACCCCTTCTTATCGGAGCCGTAGTAAATAACTTGCCTGCAAAGTATCGGGCAGCTTTTCTAAACACTGGCATATGGCAGAGCTGAGTTTATTAAAGATTATATTTTTTTTTTTTCTGATGACAAAGAATACACATTAAAGATGGGAGAGAGATCACAATTAATCTTTAAATGTTTTAAGCAAACTCGAGGCCCTTTCTGTAGATCGCAGCTTAGTGGCGCTGGTGGACAAGTAGCCCCGCGGCATTGTCCTCATCTCTTACCAGGGCAGATTGGAGGCGGCTAAAACAAACACCAGATCGTCGGATCGTGACAAGCCATCCATCTGTACCAGTAATTCGGTTTTCATGCGACGACTGCCTTCGTGTTCCCCCCTGCCGGGAATTACAGAAGTGAATAAAGATTTACTTGTATTGAGAGCAGAGATGATGTAAGTGGGTGGGGTAAACTACACGAACAGCACAAATACATTAACCAGGAAAAACATTAAAGGGAGTTTGAAGCATTTAAAACAAAAACATACAGATACTCACCTAAGAAGAGGGAAGGATTGGGTCCTACAGAGCCTTCTAGTGCCCCCTACCTCCCTGCATTTCACCGCTGGCTACCCCATTAGCAGTCTTTGACTGATGTGTTGGAGACTGCTCTCTGTTGCTTTAGAAGCCTGAGTGCTCCCAAAGAAGGGCTCCGTACTATGCATGTGCAAGCACACTATCTTGCGCACACGCGCATGTGCAGTACGGAGGCGCCAGTCTTTGTGAGTACTCAGGCTCCTGAAGACTTCCTCCTTAGGCGAGTATCTGTTTTTTTGAGGCGGGGTTTCACGCTTCAGATTGACTTTAAGGTTATCTGCCTTGTATTTTATGTTCTTCTTTGCCCCACCAAAATAGCTCTGCCTCATTGAGGCATGACCTCCTCAACACCTCTGATGCTGCCCTGTGGTATCTGGCACCAAGAGATCAGCAGCAGATCCTTTAGAGAAAAACCGTAACCAGGAATCGAACTTCATCCCAATCGATAGCTGATACCCCCTTTCATATGAGAAATCTTATCTTTTCACAAACGGATCATCAGGGGGCTCTGTATGGCTGATATTGTGGTGAAACCCCTCTCAGGCCTGGTGCACACCAAAACCCGCTAGCAGATCCGCAAAATGCTAGCAGATTTTGAAACGCTTTTTCTTATTTTTCTGTGGCGTTTCACCTAGCATTTTGCGGTTTTGTGAAGCATTTTTGATGTAGTAGATTTCGTATACTGTTACAGTAAAGCTGTTAGTGAACAGCTTCTGTAACAAAAACGCCTGCAAAACTGCTCTGAACTGCCGTTTTTCAGAGCGGTTTGCGTTTTTCCTATACTTTACATTGGAGGCAGAAACGCCTCTGCAATCCAAAAAATGCTTCACCCCGGGAGTATGCGTTTCAGCAAAACGCCTCCCGCTCTGGTGTGAACCACCCCATTGAGATACATTGACCAAGCGTATCCGCAGCCGCAAGCGGCTGCAAAAACGCTAGAAAACCCGCTCGGTGTGCACCAGCCCTCACAGTGTGATGTCAGGACCATGGTTCTGACATCACACTGTGGGAGCCTTGGTGCATTGTGGGAAATAACAGCTGTTTACTGCTGTAAACAGCAGTAAACAGCTGCCCTCACTTTTTCCCACCCTATTAAATAATCACCATGAAAAGTCTGCAAAGTGGAGAGCCAACCTTGATCAAGTTAAATGTTTGCTAAACATATTTTGAAAAGTTGTGGTGATTGGAGCTTTTCCTTTCTATAACATTACTCACCCTGGCCCGGTTCCTCTCTGACTCATCACTGACTCCAGCTCATCCAGGAAAATGGTGGATGGGGCGTGATAGCGGGCGAGTTCAAACAGAACCTGCGTCAGAAAAAAACAGTAAATGTTTAAATACACATGCTTTCTGTATTTGACTGTCAGGCATGGGGCTTGCCCAGAAAAACATTATTATACAGGTGAGACTGCCTTTGTTCTTACCCGCACCAGCTTCTCAGAGTCGCCCCTCCACTTGCTGACAATGGTGGAGGCGGAGATATTAAAGAATGTCGTGTTGCATTCTGTGGCCACGGCTTTGGCAAGCAAAGTCTTCCCAGTGCCTAAAACATGGCAGCATATAAAAGAAAAATAACATTTTTATTGCGCTTTTCTCCTGGCGGACTCAAAGCGCCAGAGCTGCAGGCGCTAGGGCGCGCTCAGTAGCCCGAGGACTCCTTACTGAATAGGTGCTGGCTTACTGAACAGTGTCAGAGGCAAAACCCTTAACCAGTACACTGTCCAGCCACTGTTGTAGTAAACAAACATGGTAAATCATAGACAGCAGGCAGGCAGTACAAAACCCTGCATTTCCCCAGTTCTCATTATGGGAGGCGCACATAACTGCAGTCACGCAACCATTCCCCCATCCCCAATACGATCTGATATGACCTTTACTACCTAATAGAAGACTTAAAGAGAAGCCGTAACCAAGGATTGAACGCCATCTCAATCAGGAGCTGATACCCCCTTTTACATGAGGAATCTATTCCTTTTCACAAACGGATCATCAGGGGGCTCTGTATGGCTGATATTGTGGTGAAACCCCTCCCACAGGAAACTGTGAGGACCATTGTGCTGACAGTTTCCAGGCTGTGAACCTCGTTGCATTGTGGGAAATAGCTGTTTATAGCTGTTTCCAACTGTCAAAAAAGCAAGCAGCAGCTACTTCCACTGACATCACCTGCCAGCAGTAAAAATGTGACCATGTGATAAGTGTCAGAGTGTAAATCAGGGAGAGGAAAGATTTTACAATGGGAAAACACTGACATAATCATTTACACATAATTATTGTAAAAATGAAGCACTTTTTTATTACATTATTTTCACTGGAGTCCCTCTTTAAATCTAGCCACAGAAAAAAAAACCTCAAAATGGTCTAACCCCTTTCTACACTAAGGTAATTATTTTTTTTCATTACCTGAACTTGAGCTTTAGGTTAAAGTCCTTGTTCAGCCTCCCATTAATGCATATGATAGTAAACTTGCATTAATTAAAGCAAGCCTGAAATGAAAAGCCTTCTGATATAATGAATTTTATGTGTAGTATGGATAAAGACTATAACATTAGAATCAAAGAAAAGTGTTTTATATATGTATTTTTTTGTTATATCGCTTTTTCTTGCATTGCGTCATTCTGTCACAGTTGCAGTTTTGAAGCCATACTCTGTATTTTAAGACATAAAACAGAGCAGAAATAATGACCTTTTAAAAGTTCCTGCAGAAAAAAATTATCTCAAGCTGTCTCTCACTGTTTCTTAAAATGACCCTGACCAGTGGGGTAAATTTAAAATTGGTACTCACCTGGGGCTTCCTCCAGCCCACCGTAGGCTGTCAGGTACTCCAGCGTCCTCCTGGCTCCGTTCTGGGTTCCTCTGCTCGGTTACCGGCGACACTCCCGCTGAGTGTCGGGGCTTGACTTCCTGATCGGTGACGCTCCTCGTCATCGCGTCGGCCGGCGTTACAGTACTGCGCATGCACGGTTTTCAAACTATGAACCACGCATGCATAGTACTGTCGCGCCAGCCGGCGTGATGACGCGTAGTGGGCAGCGTGATGACGAGGAGCGTCACCGATCAGGAAGTCAAGCCCCGACACTCAGCGGGAGTGTCGCCGGTAACGGAGACGCCAGAGGGACCCAGAACAAAGCCAGGAGGACGCCGGGGGACCTCGCAGCCTACGGTGGGCTGGAGGAAGCCCCAAGTGAGTACCAATTTTAAATTTACCCCTCTGTTCAGGGTCCCTTTAAATGCTTCAAACAACAGGACTCAACCAAGTTGGGTCAAACAGCTCAGAGGAGCTCTCTTGCATAGATTTTTTTTAGTCTTCCTGTACTGGAAAACAATATGAGACTCTTTTCTTTGCTACTAATGTTCGCTTTCTTAGCTGTACTACACATATAATGCATTATCTCATAAGTTTATTTTCACTTCAGGTTTGCTTTAACTACTTGATACACTGGTCTTAACAGCCATATACACTGACCCTAACCTCTATGTATGCTGGTCCTATCTCCTATCTTCCCTGTACACTAGCCCTAGTCTCCCTGTACCCCAGCCTCTCTGTACACTAGCCCTAGTCTTTAGCCTAACCTCTCTTATCACTGGCCCTATGGCAAAGGTTAATACAGCTCATCTCAAAGGAAGACCAATAATTGCCGTACCTGGAGGTCCGTACAGCAGCAGCCCTTTCCAAGGAGACAGGATTCCTGTGAAGAGTTGTGGATACTATAAACAAAATACAAAATTACATTATTACCTTCACAAAACCCAGGCTTTCAAAACAAAAACAAAAAAAGTTTTAAAATAGCTAAAACTACCCAGTCAAAAAAAACCACATACAGTAGAGTCTCTTTAATCTGAAACTCAGCAAGCCAGCAGTCTCCAGTCCACCAACCAGCACAAATCGTAGGCAGTACTCACAGTGGTGAAGAAGGCCAACATCTAAGGCTGTTTGTGGGTTCTGCTCTGCTTAAAGCGTACCAGAGCCACGAAAATGTAAAAGACTTATCCATACCTGGGGCTTCCTCCAGCCCCATCTGCATGGATCGCTCTCATGTCGTCCTCAGTCTTCTGCAGCTCCACTACCAGGTCCCGTAACTTCAGCCAGTCACGGCCAGTCTGCGCAAGAGAAGTGCGCTATTTACATATCTCTCTAGCAGCTGCTGGAGATATATGTAAATAGCGCATTTCTCTTGCGTCAGACTGGCCGTGACTGGCTGAAGTTACGGGACCCGGTCCTGGCGCTGCAGAAGACTGAGGATGACATGAGAGCGATCCATGCAGATGGGGCTGGAGGAAGCCCCAGGCATGTATAAAACTTTTATATTTTGTCGGCTTTGGTTTCCTTTAAAGAGACTCTGAAGCGACTTTAAAAACAGCTTTTTAGCTTATATTCTACATGGGCATGTGTGCCCCTGCTAAACCGCCGCTATCCCGTGGCTGAACGAGGGGTCTTTACCCCCCAAATCCCCCCCTGCAAAATCCACAACCAACTTGGTCGTAGATTTTGCTCTTCCTGGAGCCAGAGCTAATGGCTGTAGCTCTGCCTCTATGAGCGTCTATCAGTGGCCTCTCGCGTCTATCAGTGGCCTCTCAGGGCTGCAGCCATTATCCCTGCCTCAACAGGAAGCGATCCCCGGACACCACGGAGGGGATTTGGGGGGTAAAGACCCCTCGTTCAGCCGCGGGATAGTGGCGTTTTAGGAGGGGCAAACATGCCCATGTAGAATATAAGCTAAAAAGCTGTTTTTAAAGTCGCTTCAGACTCTCTTTAAAGACTGACTGGGTTCCATGGCTCCCCCAAGGATAATATACGGTACTTTCCATTACTGTATTTAAACATTTAATACAGAGATCATGGTGTGTATATAGAGTGGGGTATAGCGCTGTATTAGCTGGGCCTATAATACAGAGATCATGGTATGTACTGTATATAGCAGGCGCGGAGCTAGGGGGGGTCGGGGTAGGACAAGTGCCCCGGGGCGCCTGGTCCCCAAGGGCGCCCTCCGCCTGGCTGAGCTGCGGGTTTTTTTTTTTATTTGTTTTTTTTTTTTTTGGCGGCGGAGGGGAGCAGCGCAGAGAAGAGAGAGAGCTGTGCGGACGGTGGGGAAGGGGGGCCATATCCCCCCTCCTTCCCTCACCTTAGGTGCTCTCTCCCTCCCTCGCTGTCCCCTCCAATGTCCGGGTGGCTCTTGGCTGGCAGCGGCGGGCGGAACTCACCTCCGTGTCGCTCAAGCGCCGGGCTAGAAGTTCGGGTGCGCAGCCGCTGCTCTGGTCTGGACCAGACCAGAGTAGTGGCAGATCCATCCGGCGCTGCGACGAGACGGAGGTAAGTTCCGCCCGCCGCTGCCAGCCACCCGGACATTGGAGGGGACAGCGAGGAAGGGAGAGCAGCTCTTCTCTGCGCTGCTCCCCTCCTGCTGGGGAGGGGGACACCTGACCTGGCTACCTACTCTGGGCACATATACCCCTGCCTACATATACTGGACTTATATCCCTGGCTACCTACTCTGGGCACATATACCCCTGGCTACCTACTCTGGGCACATATACCCCTGGCTACCTACTCTGGGCACATATACCCCTGGCTACCTACTCTGGGCATATATACCTCTGGCTACCTACTCTGGGCACATATACCCCTGGCTACCTACTCTGGGCACATATACCCCTGGCTACCTACTCTGGGCATATATACCCCTGGCTACCTACTCTGGGCACATATACCCCTGGCTAGCAACTCTGGGCACATATACCCCTGCCTACATATACTGGGCATATACCCCTGGCTACCTACTCTGGGCACATATACCCCTGGCTACCTACTCTGGGCACATATACCCCTGGCTACCTACTCTGGGCACATATACCCCTGGCTACCTACTCTTGGCACATATACCCCTGCCTACATATACTGGGCATATACCCCTGGCTACCTACTCTGGGCACATATACCCCTGGCTACCTACTCTGGGCACATATACCCCTGCCTACATATACTGGGCATATACCCCTGGCTACCTACTCTGGGCACATATACCCCTGGCTACCTACTCTTGGCACATATACCCCTGCCTACATATACTGGGCATATACCCCTGGCTACCTACTCTGGGCACATATACCCCTGGCTACCTACTCTGGGCACATATACCCCTGGCTACCTACTCTGGGCACATATACCCCTGGCTACCTACTCTGGGCACATATACCCCTGGCTACCTACTCTGGGAACATATACCCCTGGCTACCTACTCTGGGAACATATACCCCTGGCTACCTACTCTGGGCACATATACCCCTGGCTACCTACTCTGGGCACATATACCCCTGGCTACCTACTCTGGGCACATATACCCCTGGCTACCTACTCTGGGCATATATACCCCTGGCTACCTACTCTGGGCACATATACCCCTGGCTACCTACTCTGGGCACATATACCCCTGGCTACCTACTCTGGGCACATATACCCCTGGCTACCTACTCTGGGCACATATACCCCTGGCTACCTGTTCTGTGGACATCTCTACCCCTGGCTACCTGTTCTGGGGACATCTATACTGCTGGCCACCTATTCTGGGGACACCTATAGACCTGGGGCTACCTATTTTTGGGGAAGCACTGCTGTCAGATTGAGTGTATTTTGGGGAACTGCTGCCAGGTGAGAGGTGTCTACCATATTAAGGGGGCATTCTGCCTATTTATGTGAAATGCTGTCTATTTATGTGCCTCATGACTGCTGAATTTGTCTTGTTGGGGGCCTCATGGTTACTGAATTTGTCTTGTTGGGGGCCTCATGATTTGTTGGGGGCCTCAAGATCGCTGAATTTGTCTTGTTAGGGGCCTCATGATTGCTGAATTTGTCTTGTTAGGGGCCTCATGATTGCTGAATTTGTCTTGTTGGGGGCCTCAGGATTGCTAAATTTGTCTTGTTGGGGGCCTCATGATTGCTGAGTTGGTCATGTTGGGGGCCTCATGTTTACTCATGATTGCGGAATTTGTCTTGATGGGGGGGGCTCATGATTGCTGAATTTGTCTTGGAACATGCTGGAAGGTACATACTGAGGGAGGGTGGGTGAGCGTGAGCCTGCTAACCTCCATGTACATTTGAAGGGGCGTGACCAAATGTGGAGCACCCATAACCACGCCCACATTTGGTCACGACCCTTCACCTTAGGGGGCGCATTAATAGTCTTTGTCCCCGGGCGCTGAAAACCCTAGCTACGCCTCTGGTATATAGAGTGGGGTATAGTACTGTATTAGCTGGGCCTATAATACAGAGATCATGGTATGTATATAGAGTGGGGTATAGTCCTGTATTAGCTGGGCCTATAATACAGAGATCATGGTGTGTATATAGAGTGGGGTATAGTGCTGTATTAGCTGGGCCTATAATACAGAGATCATGGCATGTATATAGAGTGGGGTATAGTGCTGTATTAGCTGGGCCTATAATACAGAGATCATGGTGTGTATATAGAGTGGGGTATAGCGCTGTATTAGCTGTGCCTATAACACAGAGATCATGGTGTGTATATAGAGTGGGGTATAGTGCTGTATTAGCTGGGCCTATAATACAGAGATCATGGTGTGTATATAGAGTGGGGTATAGTGCTGTATTAGCTGGGCCTATAATACAGAGGTCATGGTATGTATATAGAGTGGGGTATAGCGCTGTATTAGCTGGGCCTATAATACAGAGATCATGGTGTGTATATAGAGTGGGGTATAGCGCTGTATTAGCTGAGCCTATAATACAGAGATCATGGTGTGTATAGAGTGGGGTATAGCGCTGTATTAGCTGGGCCTATAATACAGAGATCATGGTATGTATATAGAGTGGGGTATAGTGCTGTATTAGCTGGGCCTATAATACAGAGATCATGGTATGTATATAGAGTGGGGTATAGTGCTGTATTAGCTGGGCCTATAATACAGAGATCATGGTATGTATATAGAGTGGGGTATAGTACTGTTAGCTGGGCCTATAATACAGAGATCATGGTATGTATATAGAGTGGGGTATAGTACTGTTAGCTGGGCCTATAATACAGAGATCATGGTATGTATATAGAGTGGGGTATAGCGCTGTATTAGCTGGGCCTATAATACAGAGATCATGGCATGTATATAGAGTGGGGTATAGTGCTGTATTAGCTGGGCCTATAATACAGAGATCATGGTATGTATACAGAGTGGGGCATAGTACTGTATTAGCTGGGCCTATAATACAGAAATCATGGTGTGTATATAGAGTGGGGCATAGTACTGTATTAGCTGGGCCTATAAAACAGAGCTCATGGTGTGTATATAGAGTGGGGTATAGCGCTGTATTAGCTGGGCCTATAATACAGAGATCATGGTATGTATATAGAGTGGGGTATAGTGCTGTATTAGCTGGGCCTATAATACAGAGATCATGGTATGTATATAAAGAGGGGTATAGTACAGTATTAGCTAGGCCTATAATGTAGAGATCATGGTATGTATATAGAGTGGGGTATAGCGCTGTATTAGCTGGGCCTATAATACAGAGATCATGGTATGTATATAAAGAGGGGTATAGTACAGTATTAGCTAGGCCTATAATGTAGAGATCATGGTATGTATATAGAGTGGGGTATAGCGCTGTATTAGCTGGGCCTATAATACAGAGATCATGGTATGTATACAGAGTGGGGCATAGTACTGTATTAGCTGGGCCTATAATACAGAGATCATGGTGTGTATATAGAGTGGGGTATAGTGCTGTATTGGCTGGGCCTATAATACAGAGATCATGGTGTGTATATAGAGTGGGGTATAGCGCTGTATTAGCTGGGCCTATAATACAGAGATCATGGTATGTATATAAAGAGGGGTATAGTACAGTATTAGCTAGGCCTATAATGTAGAGATCATGGTATGTATATAGAGTGGGGTATAGCGCTGTATTAGCTGGGCCTATAATACAGAGATCATGGTATGTATATAAAGTGGGGTATAGTACAGTATTAGCTAGGCCTATAATGTAGAGATCATGGTATGTATATAGAGTGGGGTATAGCGCTGTATTAGCTGGGCCTATAATACAGAGATCATGGTATGTACTGTATATAGAGTGGGGTATAGCGCTGTATTAGCTGGGCCTATAATACAGAGATCATGGTATGTACTGTATATAGAGTGGGGTATAGTACAGTATTAGCTGGGCCTATAATACAGAGATCATGGTATGTATACAGAGTGGGGCATAGTACTGTATTAGCTGGGCCTATAATACAGAGATCATGGTGTGTATATAGAGTGGGGCATAGTACTGTATTAGCTGGGCCTATAATACAGAGCTCATGGTGTGTATATAGAGTGGGGTATAGCGCTGTATTAGCTGGGCCTATAATACAGAGATCATGGTATGTATATAGAGTGGGGTATAGTGCTGTATTAGCTGGGCCTATAATACAGAGATCATGGTATGTATATAGAGTGGGGTATAGTGCTGTATTAGCTGGGCCTATAATACAGAGATCATGGTATGTATATAGAGTGGGGTATAGTGCTGTATTAGCTGGGCCTATAATACAGAGATCATGGTATGTATATAGAGTGGGGTATAGTGCTGTATTAGCTGGGCCTATAATACAGAGATCATGGTATGTATATAGAGTGGGGTATAGTACTGTTAGCTGGGCCTATAATACAGAGATCATGGTATGTATATAGAGTGGGGTATAGTACTGTTAGCTGGGCCTATAATACAGAGATCATGGTATGTATATAGAGTGGGGTATAGTACTGTATTAGCTGGGCCTATAATACAGAGATCATGGTATGTATATAGAGTGGGGTATAGTGCTGTATTAGCTGGGCCTATAATACAGAGATCATGGTATGTACTGTATATAGAGTGGGGTATAGTGCTGTATTAGCTGGGCCTATAATACAGAGATCATGGTATGTATATAGAGTGGGGTATAGTGCTGTATTAGCTGGGCCTATAATACAGAGATCATGGTATGTATATAGAGTGGGGTATAGTACTGTATTAGCTGGGCCTATAATACAGAGATCATGGTATGTATATAGAGTGGGGTATAGTGCTGTATTAGCTGGGCCTATAATACAGAGATCATGGTATGTACTGTATATAGAGTGGGGTATAGTGCTGTATTAGCTGGGCCTATAATACAGAGATCATGGTATGTATATAGAGTGGGGTATAGTGCTGTATTAGCTGGGCCTATAATACAGAGATCATGGTGTGTATATAGAGTGAGGTATAGTGCTGTATCAGCTGGGTCTATAATACAGAGATCATGGTATGTATATAGAGTGGGGTATAGTGCTGTATTAGCTGGGCCTATAATACAGAGATCATGGTATGTACTGTATATAGAGTGGGGTATAGTGCTGTATTAGCTGGGCCTATAATACAGAGATCATGGTATGTATATAGAGTGGGGTATAGTGCTGTATTAGCTGGGCCTATAATACAGAGATCATGGTATGTATATAGAGTGGGGTATAGTGCTGTATTAGCTGGGCCTATAATACAGAGATCATGGTATGTACTGTATATAGAGTGGGGTATAGTGCTGTATTAGCTGGGCCTATAATACAGAGATCATGGTATGTATATAGAGTGGGGTATAGTACTGTATTAGCTGGGCCTATAATACAGAGATCATGGTATGTATATAGAGTGGGGTATAGTGCTGTATTAGCTGGGCCTATAATACAGAGATAATAATAATAATAATAATCCGAACATTTATATAGCGCTTTTCTCCTGTCGGACTCAAAGCGCTCAAGAGCTGCAGCCACTGGGACGCGCTCAGGAGGCCACCCTGCAGTGTTAGGAAGTCTTGCCTTAAACTCCTTCCTGAATAGGTACTGACCCTAGCCAGGATCGAACCCTGGTCTCCCATGTCAAAGGCAGTGCCCTTAACCAGTACTCTATTCAGCCACTGCTATCATGGTATGTACTGTATATAGAGTGGGGTATAGTGCTGTATTAGCTGGGCCTATAATACAGAGATCATGGTATGTATATAGAGTGGGGTATAGTGCTGTATTAGCTGGGCCTATAATACAGAGATCATGGTGTGTATATAGAGTGAGGTATAGTGCTGTATCAGCTGGGTCTATAATATAGAGATCATGGTATGTATATAAAGTGGGTTATAGTACAGTATTAGCTAGCCCTATTTTTCAAAGCAAGTGATTTTGGTGCTCTACGCTAAGCGAATCTGGGCACTGCTATAGCACTATTGTTATAGTACGCATCCGGCGCAAGGTTAATTTGGGGTTTCGGCGATCACCACTCGAGTCACTGCAACTCGGAGGGGGAAAAGTATTCAACGCCGCCGGGAATTTAAGCGGCAGAAGGGTGTGCCGTCATTCGCCCAGCTCACCGGTAGCGTTACTATACATACAGTATGCCTATTTTTACCATTGAGTCTCAAGCAACCAGAAAGCACACTTATCCGCATCACCCAATCCCCGTGGGTGCCGGATAACCAGAACTCTACTGTATATAGAAACGCAAACACATTACTGACAGTGTAAAGGTCTGCTGAGACCTCCAAACCCTCTACAGCCCTTATTCAATTCAGAGCCGGGACAACGTCCTCCAGCACCCAAGGCTGAGACACCAAAGTGCGCCCCTCCATCCCTGCCACCCACCCCAGCCGTCACACACTCATTGCTATTAGACTTAACCTCTTAATCTCTAGTTATCTGGCTTGCAGTCACTGCCATCTATCCCCTTTTCTTATTTCTCTCTGCTTCAAACACAATAGGGGAATGATAGCTGAGTGAGCTGTGCTCCCTCCTACACTGCGCCCTGAGGCTGGAGCCTCTTTCGTCTCTGCCTCAGCCTGCCCACTCCTACACTGCGCCCTGAGCCTGGAGCCTCTCTCGCCTCTGCCTTGGCCTCTGCGCCCCCTCCTACACTGCGCCCTGAGGCTGGAGCGTCTCTCGCCTCTGCCTTGGCCCTGCGCCCCTTCTACACTGCGCCCTGAGGCTGGAGCCTCTCTCGCCTCAGCCCTGCGCCCCCTCCTACACTGCGCCCTGAGGCTGGAGCCTCTCTCGCCTCAGCCCTGCGCCCCCTCCTACACTGTGCCCTGAGGCTGGAGCCTCTCTCGCCTCTGCCCGCCCACTCCTACACTGCGCCCTGAGGCTGGAGCCTCTCTCGCCTCAGCCCTGCGCCCCCTCCTACACTGTGCCCTGAGCCTGGAGCCTCTCTCGCCTCTGCCTCAGCCTGCCCACTCCTACACTGCGCCCTGAGGCTGGAGCCTCTCTCGCCTCTGCCTCAGCCTGCCCACTCGTACACTGCGCCCTGAGGCTGGAGCCTCTCTCGCCTCTGCCTCGGCCCTGCGCCCCCTCCTACACTGCGCCTTGAGACTGGAGCCTCTCTCGCCTCAGCCCTGCGCCCCCTCCTACACTGCGCCCTGTGGCTGGAGCCTCTGTCGCCTCAGCCCTGCGCCCCCTCCTACACTGTGCCCTGAGGCTGGAGCCTCTCTCGCCTCTGCCTCGGCCCTGTGCCCCCTCCTACACTGCTCCCTGAGGCTGGAGCCTCTCTCGCCTCTGCCTCGGCCCTGTGCCCCCTCCTACACTGCGCCCTGAGGCTGGAGCCTCTCTCGCCTTAGCCCTGCGCCCCCTCCTACACTGCGCCCTGAGGCTGGAGCCTCTCTCGCCTCTGCCTCAGCCCGGCCCTGAATTCAATTGACTTTTTTCTCCTAGGTTTTCTCCTAGGTGATATTTTCACACCTTTTAAAATGCTTTTTAAGCCACCAGCCAGCAAGAATAATTTTGGCAGTACTTTTTAACCTACTTTTTTCTAATTGCAGAGTGCTGGGAAGTTACTTTAAACAGAAGATAAACAATTATTTCCTAGGAGAAAGTTACTATTTGAATGCAGTAGGAGGATTATTATTTGCAGCAGTGTTTCTCAGTGATGGACTCACCCGGATAGGATAGACAACAGCCTCTTTCACTAGCCTCTTAGCTGCATCCAGCCCGATGATGTCATCCCACCGCACGTTGGGGTTCTGCAGGTAGATGTCCTGTAGGAAGCCACAAACAAGCCGGCTTCAGAGATTTCCCGATTCTAGAAGGTTCTAACATCAGATTGGTCCTGTGACGGCCTTTACATGAATTCAGAGCTAAATCCTAAGGGGGAATCCCGCTCTTACAGCAGGGCTGATATACGAGGGGCTCATTTACACTGATGGTATAAGTGGCGTCATTTTTCTGCCTTTTCACCGCGCAGTCAGTCATGGTATTAGGACAATGTTTAAAGAGTACCCGAGGTGACACGTGACATGTAATAAGAGATAGACATGTATTAGCTGTGCCTATAATACAGAGATCATACTGTATGTACAGTACCAGGCATACAAATAACTAGACTTTTTGTTTTAAGAAGGCAAACTTTTGTTTTCCACATTAATTGGAAGTATGCCTGAGCTAAAATCTATGAACTATTGACCCTTTTATCTCTTTCTTGCTCACAGAAGCCATTTTCTGCCAGGAAAGTGTTGTATGGCTGTAATTCCTTATCAGTGACGGTTACGCTACAGTGTGACCCGGCCCCAATCTGGACAGAAACTGCCACTTACATACCTGACGTTAAACTCTTTTACACAGAGAAAGAAAAGAAGGAACACAGTCTTTTTATTTGTGTGCTTGGCACTACATATACAGGTCTATCTCATCATGTCACCTTGTGTGTCCTTTAAGCTTGTGCATCCTTTTCCTTTTTCGTTATAAACTTTTGGTATATCTGAAGAGAGGAGATGTTGTACATGGAAGGGGAGGCTGTATAAGGGAGGAGGAGAGTGGAACATGATTGCCGATCTGCAGAGAAAAATATACAGTAGCAGGCGTGCCGGTGCCCACTGAGGATCTGTTTGGGACTGGGTGTATTTATGTGACACCCATGGGTCTTTTGTCTGATGACCATTGTGATGTGGTCATTCCTGTGATTACAGTGTCTGTAGAAGACTGTCTCACCCGGCTGATCACTGCCGCCAGTTCCCTCATCTCACTGCTGGCCCCGACATAAGCACTGACCGGCTTAAGCAAGCGTTCCTGGGGGAGAGAAGAGAATATGTAGTGAAAGGATATAGTTCTGTAAGAAGAGGACCATTATTACATTAAATGTAACTTCATGTACAAGTCTCTTACATGGACGGCAAACTCCAGTCCTCAGGGGCAGAGGTCGTCACACATTTTTTGCGCAGCTCAAGTTAATTGATGGGAATGAATTAGGAAAGGTGTGGCTCATCAAGTAGAGCACATCTCTCCATTTCTCAGTCCACCCTAAACACTGGCATGGATCTGGCCCTCAAGGACCGGAGTTCCACACCTGTGCAGATAAAAAGGCTCAAAACTGGTTCCTGATTAATACCGCGTTTCCCCGAAAATAAGACACTGTCTTATATACATTTTTGCTCCAAAAGATGTGCTAGGGCTGTAGTTTTCCTATGCAAAATGTATATACTGCATGCCATGCTGAAACACAAGCAGCATACACAGAGCCTGTGGTTTGCAGATATTGTCTCTCTCTCTCTGGGTGAGTCTATTTCTTGCAGGCAGAGAACTCTGTCAGGCTCCCCCGAGCTATGATAGGATAAGCTGTGTGTCCTGGGAAAAGGTGAAGTGCTGCTGATGCTTATCACGACAGATCAGGGGGGCTGGCTCCACCAAAAACACAAATTGCCTGACACATATACAGGACTGCAGAACTCGCATTATACTGCTGCTCTCCTGCATCCAGGCTTTGTATTGAGTTTGACTTGCTTTTGTTATGTGGGCTGCCGCTAGGGCTTACATTCGGGGGATGTCTTATATTTCAAGCATGCTAGGAATTTCTGCTAGGGCTTATTCTCGGGAGATGTCTTACTTCAGGGGAAACGCGGTACTGCTTTAAGGCCCATTCACACTTGTGCATTTTCAGAGTGATTTCAGCATTGCTGAAAATCGCTAGCGGTTTGAAAAACGTGTATACAATGAAAGTATATGGAAGTGTTCTCATCTAAGCGATTTGCAATGAAACGCAAACGTGTTGTCTGCAGCATTTTCTGAGCGATTCTGGAGCAATTCTGCAGGATAAATTGAACTAGAAATCAGAAGACGCTAATCGCTATACAGTATAAAATCGCTGGGAAATCTCTAGGAAAAAAACGCCAGAAAAATCTATCAGCGTTTGCGTTAGCGATTTCTAGTGTGAATGGACCCTTAACCAGTTCTTCACCACTGTATCGTATATCTATGCCCCTGTGGACTTCACTTCACCACCAGGGGCGTAGATACACGTATCTGGCTGCTTGCAGCGGTGCATGAAAAATTCACACAAATCAAAAACACAGGGGTCAATAAGCATTACCACATTCGGCAATGCAGAAAATAGGAGATTTTGTCAAACACCAAACATCTAGTCAAACACCAATTAGCACATTGAAAAGTACAATTGCCGAGTACTGGGGTAAATTACTGACTTGTGCGGTAAATACCTCAATAAATGGCAATTCACGAAGATTAGAGCATGCGATAAAACAAGTGAGATGTTCAGTATTTTAACTCCAGTCAGGAGCTGTCCCTATCTAACAATCAGCATGCAGTAAAATTGATAGACAAGGGAGACAGCCAATAGGAACAGCCTCTTGGTCCTGCTACACATTTGATCCGATGCACTGCTGGGCGGGACATCAGGGAAAAAATTAAGTGCAGAAGAAGAATACATACAAAGAGGCTTTTCTGTATCCCTTGGGATGTGCAGATCTATACTGTATACCAGTACACAGAAGAGAGCCCTCTAGTGACATACATGCACATCTAAAAGGATGCAGGAAGCTTTTTACTTCACAAAACTGAAGCAGGGACAGCTGAAGCAAACCACTTGTCAGAGAAGAATCACAGCTTCCTGCCAGGCCTTCTCCACAGCTGGAGACATCACCAAGGCGTACATATAATTAAGCTGCTGTGAGATTTGGGCGCAGGCTAAAGCTAAAAAAAAGTCTCATCCTGCTCCTGCAAATTCATTACTATTCCCCCTTCAGGTCGCCATAGATAGTGGGGAAATATGTAATTCAGCTTCCAGCTATTGCTGGTGGCAGAATTACGCTGTATTATAGTAATTTTAGTCTTTTGACGACACCCAGTTTACTGTCTGACCACCGCTTTAGCCATAGTTCCTATTAGGGCCTATGGCGGCACCAGCTGTGCCGACCAGGGCCGGATTTGTATTCTTTACCCCCCAAGGCCACTGTCACTAGCCGCCCCCCTTCAGTATAGGTAGCGAGATGACCCCTCCCCCTTCCTTCTAGTAATAGGTAGCTTTATGACCCCCCCCCCCCTCCCCGTATAGGTAGCCAGATAACTCCTCCCCCTTTCCCTCCAGTATAGGTAGCCAGATTACCCCTCCCCCTTCCCTCTAGTATATGTAGCCAGATAACTCTTCCCCCCCCCCTTTCCCTCCAGTATAGGTAGCCAGATGACTCCCTTAATCCCACCTTTTACCACCACCCTTCAGTCTAGGTAGCCAGCTCGCCTGCACACCGCAGCAGCCATCAGTGTCACTCATTTCTCCGCTCGTCTCAAGTGCAGAAGCTTCCTCTTCCCCTCTGTCTCCAATGCTGCCTAAGTTCATAGCCGCCAACCACAATGCAAACGTGCACAGAGAGCAAGGTGGCTGCTGCACAGGTGACTAGCAGCAGAGTACCGCGGCCAGGCGCTCGCCTGATCTCCCTGCATTGCAGCATTTGCAAGCTTGCAAATGCTGTACCAGTTTAGCCTGCTGCTTTGGTGCCCTTCCTCCAGGGGTGCCCTAGGCCATGGCCTAAATCCGGCCCTGGCGCCGACGTCTCTGGCGCTGTTTTTACTTGCTTTATCACCGAGCCGGTCTTACTGAACTGAAGCCATGTTTTTCGGTAAATTACCAAACTTTTACCACACGTGTAAAGAAATCTATAATACGAATGCCGTATTTTACCGACCTACATTTTTTTTTACTGACCAGGTCTGAACTCACCCCAAAGCTGGAGAAAGAGAAATGACTGAGTGTGACTGGCTGCCAATGACTGAACCCCCTAACAGCACAACCTGGTGACAAACGTACAACTCACCGAGGGGTCTGGATTGTAGTTGAGACTGTTCATGGCGATTTCATTTGATGCCCCTTTAATTGCATCTTGAATCATGCTTCGGAAATCAATGATCTGTCCCTGTTTTTGTTAAAGGGGGAAAACATTACAAACAGTAGAATATTATATTTTGTTTTCAGCACATGTGAAGCCTGGACAGCTGCTTCTGCTTCCCGCTGTCAGCCATATGGGAAGCTCTTTACTGTACTACGTATCAATCTAGGAGCCACCTACAGGTATCAGGTGGTATTACATCATATCCGTTAAATACACTTTATGGTTACATTGTTATTAAAGTGGAGCTGAACTATTTCACAGGACAGAAAGAAAACATAGCAGAAATGCACCCTGTATGTATTTAGAGAGTTTAGCCGGTCTAATTCCCCCTCATCTGTGCCTAATCACCACTGTAATTTGATCTCTCAGCTGTGTCAGCTGACTGCCTCGGTAGAGAAGCTAATTTGTAAAAACAGGATGTCAAAAGTAGACACACTGCAGATTTATTGCAGGATTTGTATCAGTTTTAACAAAGAAATGTTTTTCTTTAAAGCTTTTTATGCTGCTGCGTATCAGAGTACAGAGGAAGTTCTGAGTTCAAGTCTGCTTTAAAGGGAACCTGCAAGGAGAGGAATACAGAGGCTGCCATCTTCATTCTCTTATAAACAATACCCAGGCCTGGATTTACCTCACAGGAGCCTATAGGCACAGATGTCCTGGCACCCTAGACTCCGCCCTCCATGAACCTACAAACCCCGCCGAACTGCACCGCAAGAGAGCTGGCTACCCCAGCTGTCACTTCTTTCTCACTTCCCCCTGCTAGCTAGCTACAGGTGTCCCTTAGTATTAGGTGGCCAGACATACCCTCAATATTAAGTAGCTAGAGGTGCTCCCAAGTATATTAGGTATCTAGAGGAAACTCAGTATTAAGTAGCTAGAGCTGCCCCCGACTGAAGGGAGATCTCATCCGTGGAATAGCAAAAGCTGAGTGAGTAACCTCCCATTTACATTCCCCTCAGGACTCTGCAGAGGGAAGGAGGAGCACAGGGAGGGGAGTGAGACGCCTTTCCACCATCAGGCGCCTGTAGGCACGTGCCTACTGTGTCTTATGGTAAATCCGACCCTGACAATGCCAGTTGCCTGACTTCTGCGCTGATGTTCATATCACATACAGTATCTATTTCAGCCTGCTACACATCACTTCACAGTCACTTTCAAGGATCATTTGGCAAAAAAAATGAGAAGTTTTAGTGTCACCGGTCAGCCTGCCAGTGAACCTGCTGAAACTAGGATCATCCACCAGGCAACCTAGGCAAGTGCTTGGGGCCTAGTGGGTGTTAAGTGGCCCACATGCCACCTTCTCTGACCTCTCACCACTTCAACTTACCAAAAAGACCATAAAAGGGGCCCCAAATCTACTACTTAGCCCAGGGCCCCATTACATCTTAGGCCCGGTTCACATTAGTGTTTTTTTACGGAACCAGACATACGGATCAGGCCATCTGGATCCGGTGAAAATGGTCCGTTTTACAGCCAGTGTGTTGTAAAACGTCCGTTTTCATTAGTTCCTATATGCTGCAAAACCTTCCGGTTCCGTTCCACTGAGCGAAACGGTACGGAAAATTAAGTCCTGCAGCATTTTTTGGTCCGCTCAGCAGAACAGGGCCTAAGAGAGGAACTCCAGTGAAAATAATGTAATTAAAAAGTGCTTCATTTTTACAATAATTATGTATAAATGATTTAGTGTTTGCCCATTGTAAAATCTTTCCTCTCCCTGATTTACATTCTGACATTTATCACTTGGTGACATTTTTACTGCTGGCAGGTGATGTCAGTGGAAGGAGATGATGCTTGCTTTTTTGTCAGTTGGAGACAGCTGTTATTTCCCACAATGCAACAAGGCTACCACAGTGTAATGTCAGAGCCATGGTCCTGACATCACTCTCTGGGAGGGGTTTCACCACAATATCAGCCATACAGAGCCCCCCTGGCAATCCGTTTGAGAAAAAGAAATAGATTTCTAATGGAAAAAGGGGGTATCAGCTACTGATTGGGATGAAGTTCAATTCCTGGTTACGGTTTCTCTTTAATCCATCTCTGTCTGGTCTGCTATGTGTGCTGCAGGTAGGGGGCCAGTGCATCACAGATAATACATCTATTCCACTCAATCCAAGTATAAAGCATGTTCTCAGTGTAAATAACATTAGAGGCCTTCCTCTGAAATTCGGATACTGACCCTCCTGAGAGTGCCTCCTTCTCCCCCACTCCTGTTGATGGCAGAAACATTTAAGCCAAACTCCGACCCTTCTATGGGGCTGCTGCTGCCATTCTCCTTCAAACAAAAGAGGAAGAGAAAACATAAACTTAGAAATTACTATAAACCCCATACATGTCTTTTACAAAACAATTACAATTAAAGGGAACCTAAGGTAGATAAAACAAGGGCTACTTTAACTTACCTGGGGCTCCTACCAGCCCCTTCAGCCGCCCGCGCCATCACTCTGGGATGTTCCTGTCACCTGCAGTGCCTCTGGATGCGCGGCCCCCATCCCCGCACCTCCTGATCGCGCTCTGCACATGTGCAGTACAGGGACATCTCTACAGTGCATGCGCAGGACGCTCAGGCTGACTGGAGCGTGATCGAGGATGCATGCGACCGGAGTCACACATGCGCAGTGGCCGTCAACTTGCTGAGTCACCCAGCCAAAAGAGGGGCGCTCGGGGGACTGGAACATCACGCAGTGACGGCCCGGGCGCAGGGAGGCTGAAGAGGCTGGTAGAAGCCCCAGGTAAACTGCCCTTTTTAACTTGCGCTGCTCAGACTAAGCTGCGCTGCTTTAGCACTGCAGCTGCGTGAATCAAGCCCAATGCCAGCTGCCTGACTTCTATGCTGAAGCTCCGCCTCTAATACTATAAGTCACTGGCCCAGAATGAGCTGCACATCACCGTTCCCTCACCGTTCTGGCATTCTCGGCTTTGGTCTTCTCAGCTGTCCTGGGATTGGTCCGCGATACGGGCCGCTGTACAATGTTGTGGTTGGTGATTCTTGGCAGTCCCTGGGAAACATTGCTTGGTGTTCTGATGAATAAAACAATATAATATAAGAGGTGTGTTGAATGGGAAAGTGTATAATGTAAACTGAAGAATAACAAGCCTGAGAATGAAACAGATGGGAGGAGAGGCCTGCTGCAGATACCTACAGGGGGGACATGGCTATACTGGGGTAAAGAGTGTGCGTGGCTATACTGGGGTAGAGGGTGGGCGTGACTATACTGGGGTATAGGGTGGGCGTGGCTATACTTGGGTAGAGGGTGGGCGTGGCTATACTGGGGTAGAGGGTGGGCGTGGCTATACTGGGGTAGAGGATGGGCGTGGCTATACTGGGGTAGAGGGTGGGCGTGGCTATACTGGGGTAGAGGGTGGACGTGGCTATACTGGGGTAGAGGGTGGGCGTGGCTATACTGGGGTAGAGGGTGGGCGTGGCTATACTGGGGTAGAGGGTGGCCGTGGCTTTACTGGGGTAGAGGGTGGCCGTGGCTATACTGGGGTAGAGGGTGGCCGTGGCTATACTGGGGTAAAGAGTGTGCGTGGCTATACTGGGGTAGAGGGTGGGCGTGGCTATACTTGGGTAGAGGGTGTGCGTGGCTATACTGGGGTAGAGGGTGGGCGTGGCTATACTGGGGTAGAGGGTGGGCGTGGCTATACTGGGGTAGAGGGTGGGCATGGCTATACTGGGGTAGCGGGTGGGCGTGGCTATACTGGGGTAGAGGGTGGGCGTGGCTATACTGGGGTAGAGGGTGTGCGTGGCTATACTGGGGTAGAGGGTGGGCGTGACTATACTGGGGTATAGGGTGGGCGTGGCTATACTTGGGTAGAGGGTGGGCGTGGCTATACTGGGGTAGAGGGTGGGCGTGGCTATACTGGGGTAGAGGATGGGCGTGGCTATACTGGGGTAGAGGGTGGGCGTGGCTATACTGGGGTAGAGGGTGGACGTGGCTATACTGGGGTAGAGGGTGGGCGTGGCTATACTGGGGTAGAGGGTGGGCGTGGCTATACTGGGGTAGAGGGTGGCCGTGGCTTTACTGGGGTAGAGGGTGGCCGTGGCTATACTGGGGTAGAGGGTGGCCGTGGCTATACTGGGGTAAAGAGTGTGCGTGGCTATACTGGGGTAGAGGGTGGGCGTGGCTATACTTGGGTAGAGGGTGTGCGTGGCTATACTGGGGTAGAGGGTGGGCGTGGCTATACTGGGGTAGAGGGTGGGCGTGGCTATACTGGGGTAGAGGGTGGGCATGGCTATACTGGGGTAGCGGGTGGGCATGGCTATACTGGGGTAGCGGGTGGGCGTGGCTATACTGGGGTAGAGGGTGGACGTGGCTATACTGGGGTAGAGGGTGGGCGTGGCTATACTGGGGGTAGAGGGTGGGCGTGGCTATACTGGGGTAGAGGGTGGCCGTGGCTATACTGGGGTAGAGGGTGGCCGTGGCTATACTGGGGTAGAGGGTGGCCGTGGCTATACTGGGGTAGAGGGTGGGCGTGGCTATACTGGGGTAAAGGGTGGACGTGGCTATACTGGGGTAGAGGGTGGGCGTGGCTATACTGGGGTAGAGGGTGGGCGTGACTATACTGGGGTAGAGGGTGGGTGTGGCTATACTGGGGTAGAGGGTGGACGTGGCTATACTGGGGTAGAGGGTGGCCGTGGCTATACTGGGGTAGAGGGTGGGCGTGGCTATACTGGGGTAGAGGGTGGGCGTGGCTATACTGGGGTAGAGGGTGGCCGTGGCTATACTGGGGTAGAGGGTGGACGTGGCTATACTGGGGTAGAGGGTGGCCGTGGCTATACTGGGGTAGAGGGTGGGCGTGGCTATACTGGGGTAAAGGGTGGACGTGGCTATACTGGGGTAGAGGGTGGGCGTGGCTATACTGGGGTAGAGGGTGGGCGTGACTATACTGGGGTAGAGGGTGGGTGTGGCTATACTGGGGTAGAGGGTGGACGTGGCTATACTGGGGTAGAGGGTGTGCGTGGCTATACTGGGGTAGAGGGTGGCCGTGGCTATACTGGGGTAGAGGGTGGGCGTGGCTATACTGGGGTAGAGGGTTGTATGGCAATGCTGGGTGTACAGTAAGTAAGGCTAGAAAAGGAGAGAGGTGCATGGCACAGCTGGTGTACAGTAGTAGGAAGGACATGGGTGTAATAGGGAGACACTGGGAGAAACAGCAATAGGGAATGCCACGATAGCTGCCACTCAGTTTTATAATAGGTAAGTACCGGTTATTAGTTCCCGATACCGGACACCCGGCTACAGTGTAGCTCAGTACCTGCTATGAATAGCCGATTGGTATAGAACAGATAAGGCGGTACCCAAAATAAACACCCCCTGTGCACTAATCTGGTCACACTGGTCTTGGTTTCAATTTTAAAAACAACTGCAAAAAATTTTTTAAATCAATTGTTTAAATCAATTGTTTGAATGTTTTCAAATGATTTGATTTGATGCAATAAACATTTCCCAGCTCTCAAGACTTCAGAAGGTTCTGAGAAAGAGCAAGTGAGTCACAAAACTTCAATCCTGCATCTCTTCATCTTGCTGGGCCATAAGATGCTTCTACAAGCAGTCCCCTACTTACAAACCGGTTCTGTTTCCGGAGATTGCTTGTAAGTTGAAATTCTTTGTTGAGTGCTGTGTGGTGAAACGTGCTTTTTTCAACGTGCTTTTAAAGAGGAACTCCAGTGAAAATAATGTAATAAAAAAGTGCTTCATTTGTACAATAATTATGTATAAATGATTTAGTCAGTGTTTGCCCATTGTAAAATCTTTCCCCTCCCTGATTTACATTCTGACATTTATCACATGGTGACATTTTTACTGTTGGCAGGTGATGTAGCTGCTGCTTGCTTTTTTGGCAGTTGGAAACAGCTGTAAACAGCTATTTCCCGCAATGCAACAATGTTCACAGACAGGAAACTGCCAGGAGTACCTCGGTACTCAGGGCTTCTTGTGGGAGGGGCTTCACCACAATATCAGTCATACGGCGCCCCCTGATGATCCGTTTGTGAAAAGGAATAGATTTTTCATGTAAAAGGGGGTATCAGCTACTGATGGGGATGAAGTTCAATTCTTGGTCAGAGTTTCTCTTTAAATCACCCACCATCTGTCAGGGTAGGAACACACTAGGCAGAAATCCTAGCGTTGCGTAAAACGCAAGTGTTAACACACATAATGTAAGTCAATGAGCTGCATGAAAAAATGCATTTGTTCGCATCTTGCAATGTGCGTTTTTAAAAACACTGAACTTGCTGCACATTTTTCCTAAAACGCTGTATGTATAATGTATGTCAATGGTGACGCAGAGGTATAGAGTTTACTTGCGTTAATGCGATTTTTTTTTTACGCTTTCAAAAAAAGTTTGATGTATTTCTGCTTTCTGTTGACTTCCTAGTGATGAGCATAAAATGCACATAAAAAACGCATACAAAACACACAAAAGCGCACAGTTTATATGTGGGAAACACAAACGCATTAAAACGCAAACAAAATGCAAACGCACTCCAAACACACTTACATCACACAAACGCATATGCAGCCAGACACAACCTTTCAAGCACTGCCTGGTGTGCTCCTACGTTCCCCATTTAAAGTAAACACTTGTGAGTCCCTCGCCGCCCTCCCGCGGTCTGCCATTCAGCCGTGATCAGCCCAGGTAACTTGGTCATTTGCATCAGTCTGGGTCTACTGTGCATGCGCGGGAGGTCCATGCATGCGCAGAAGACCCAGACTGGACCCGACCGAGACAGTTACTGTGGCTGATCGCGGCTGAATGGCAGACCGCGGGAGGACAGCGTGGGACTCGCAAGTCCCACGCCATGGGGTCAGTATCAAATCTTCTTTTTAATTTCAATAGTTTTTTATTGAGTAATTAAGTCAAACAATACAAAACAGTACAACACAGTACAACACAGTACAACTGTACCAACACAGTCTTATAGATCTATAAGTGAGTTACATGTTAGGTAATCACATACAACAAGGCATGTCAGTCTTCTGATATGCTGTACCATCAAACTTTGAAAGCGGATAGGAAGGTAGCTCAATAACGGAGAGTACAGTACCAAGAATAATATTACAAAACATAACCAAAGACAGTTTAACCACTTCCGGATTCTCGGAGCGTATATACACGCCCCTGAATCCAGAAGTGTATACCATGGAAACGGCCGCTCGTATGAGCGGCCGTTCCATGTCAGTTCCCGGAGGGTGTCTCCGTGAACACCCTGCGAGCCGATCGGCGGCTCGCAGGGTAAATGTAAACACACGGGGAAGATCTTCCCCGGTGTTTACATGTATACGGCGCTGCTGCGCAGCAGCGCCGTAGAGGAGATCGGTGATCCCCGGCCTCTGATTGGCCGGGGATCACCGGCATCTGATAGGCTAAAGCCTATCCCATCAGGCGCAGGACGGAAATCCGTCCTGCGCCGCTCACAGGGGGAGGGAGAGGGAGGGAAGGGGAAGGAGGCCAGGAAGCGCTGCGGAGAGGGGCTTTGAAGAGCCCCCCCCCGCAAGCGCAAGCAGCGATCAGACCCCCCCAGCAGGACATCCCCCTAGTGGGGAAAAAAGGGGGGAAGTCTGATCGGCCTGGCTGCTAGCTGATCGGTGCTGCGGGCTGGAGAGCCCACGCAGCACCGATCAGCAAAACATAGCGTGGTAGGGAAGTGGTTAAACTCTGTTAACTAATATCACTACTGCTAGAAAATAGGAGCAACCATTATGAATAAGTAGAAAAGCTGCACCAGGACGTGTCCTTTACCCGACTTGAGCGGCAGCATTTTAGATTGGTCTATCTAATCAGGTGAGGAGAGGGGAGGAAGGGGGGGGGGGGTGGACCAGGAATCCATATTTTACTTTATTTTGAGTTAATAAGTGAAGTTTGGGTTTTCCAATTTTCCTGAATCTTCTCTTTCTGAGGCACTCCTTCCTGAGGGATTGGAGAGCTATCTTGAGGACAGGTGGGGGAATATCTCTTCCCCCGGGATCTGCAGGTGATCAGTTGGTCTCCCAGGGGAGGAACATTTGAAGAATAAAGGTCAGTACACACGCCGGACTGGAGGCAATGACGGACCCGTCGTTGCCTCCAGTCCGGCGTGTGTACGGACCTTAAGACTTCCATGTTTAAGTTATGGTCCACCAGGTTACGGAGTTGGGCTAATGATGGGATTTGGTTTTTACCCCAATTGGAGAGTATTATCAAATATTGTTTTTAAGATAGCTCTGTAAGAGTTCTTCTCCATTTAGGTGTGCATACCAGCCTTTCTTATTGTATCCATCTACATATACCTCGTTAACGAGAAGAGCTGAGCAGCAAATCAGACCAGAAGACATTAAAAAACATTTACCTTCTGAGCTTTCCTCCGCTCCGGGGCTTGGGGTACGATTTACTATCTGTAAATATAGAAAACAAAAGTTTGCTTTCTTAAAACAGAAAGAATTTGCGATAAATCAGGTTGGAGTGAGCTTGCTGGTTAGTCTGTACCTCTAAATATGGAAAGAAATACAGACATAAACAATATGTTTAGATATGGTGCTATCGCAGGACCCACAGGCAGCACATTTATGCGGGACTAACTATGGCCTCAATTCGCTAAGCATCCAATAAAGCATTAAACAGCTGATTTTAACATATTGTCAAATGTCAATTCACTAAAGAGGATCTGTAACCAAGGATTGAACTTCATCCCAATCAGTAGCTGATACCCCCTTTCCCACCAGAAATCTTTACCTCACCTCAAATAGGTCATCAATGGGGTCTGTATGGCTGATATTGTGGTGAAACACCTCCCACAGTGTGATGTCATGACCTAGGTCCAGACAGTTTCCTATGTGGGATCCTTCCTGTATCTTCTATCTAGGAGATGCCTCGGTCACATGGCTCCTGGCACTGCTGTTCTTTTTTTTTTTTGTTTTACAGTTTGTTTGTTTTTATAGTTAGTTCTATAGTTCGTTCTAGGTAGTTTAGTGTAGTTTGTTTGCCAATGTTTATTTGTCTGTTGCCAATGCCATGCGTACCGCAAACAATTCCGGCTACGACAACCATTGTACTCGGCAAATAAAGCTGATTTTGATTCTGTATTGTGGGAAATAACAGCTGATGCTAACTGCCAAGCAAGCACCATCTCCCTCTGTGCACATGTATATCATTGCATTGTTAGGGGGTGTGGTTATAGATAATGCCAGTTGGTGCTGTCTGGGTTTTTCATATCTGTCAGCAGTAAAGATGATGACCTGCAGACTGATTGTGGATCAAACAATATGAACAAATTACATGGCAAATATCAATCATTTCTTGATCTCTCTTCTATTTTTAACTTTTCACTTTGCAATGTATTGATTTATTTTTTCACCTTTTCACTAAAGTTCCTCTTAAAGAGAATCTGTACTGTAAAATTCTTACAATAAAAAGCATACCATTCTATTCATTATGTTCTCCTGGGCCCCTCTGTGCTGTTTCTGCCACTCTCTGCTGCAATCCTAGCTTATAATTGCCATTTTTATGCAGTGTTTACAAACAAAAGACATAGCAAGTGATACGCTGAGAGTAGCTCAGTGTGTGAGTCATACAGAGTGTGCAGGGGGCCTGGAGAGGGTGTGTATAGCTTCTATCCAATCACAAGCAGCACAGCACAGCACATTCCAGCCTGAGTGCCTGAGCCTGACAGACCCGACAGAGGAGAGAAGATACAAAATACAGCCACTGTGCAACTACAAAAGGCTGCAGTAAGCCAGAGCACATTAGAACAGGTATAGGAACTTATAGGATAGAAGAAATAAGGCTCAACATTTTGTTACAGAGTCTCTTTAAAGGAGTTATCAGGCATGTTATAGCAAAATAAGTGCTACATACCTGGGGCTTCGTCTAGCCCCGAGCTCCCAGCATCTCCCTCGCCGCAGCTCTGCCGTACGCTGCCTCTGCCTCCCGGTCCATGGTGATGATGTCAGGCCGACCTGTAGGTCGTCCTGTACTGCGTCTGTGTGAGCGTCGCTGTCAATCACCGCCACGTGGACCAGAGCGTAATGTGCAGGCGCAGAACTACTTCGCCTGCGCAGTACGCTTAATTTTATTATTATTGATTTTTATAGCGATGGATTAACATGTATAGGTCCCAGGCAAGGTGCCTTACCACAACCATACACCCCCCCCCCCCCACACACACACACACACACACACACACACACTTATCCTACCACCACGTGGTGGTCGTCGTTTCTCTTGACCTCTATTGACCCTGCGCGCCCACACTTTATCTATTCTTTCACCTCCATACATCACATCTCCTGAGTCTCACCTAACATAACCGCCACCTGGTCTCCCAACACACTGTCGCCACTTTCCAATCGAGATATACACCCCTCAACTATCCTATCAGCTATGGTCTCTCACCTTTTACCCATCTCTCCTAACTCCTTACCTACCCTGACCTAACCACCCTGGATTCTCCTACCACCGTCTACCCCCATTAGAGATGAGTGAGAAAAAAGGATTTTCACAGTAATGGCATACATTTGCGTTCATTTTTACCGTTACACATTTATGCAAATTCACTGGCAATTTTCAAAGCGCAAATGCATTGAAGAATACTGCCAAATTTAGCGCTTAATAGCAAAGCCCACATACATGCTTGAATCCCCAAATTTGCTAGGTATGTTAACCACTTAACGACCAGCCAACGCCGATAGGCGGCGGCTGGTCGCAGTGGTGTTTCCATGGAAACGTTCCATGTCAGTTCACGGAGGGAGTCTCCGTGAACAGCATGCGACCCTCCGATCGCGGCTCGCAGGCGAAATGTAAACACCCGGGGAAGAAATCCCCAGTGTTTACAGCGTACGGCGCTGCTGATCGGCGATCCCCGGGCTCTGATTGGCCGGGGATCGCCGCTGTCTGATAGGAAGCCTATCAGAGGCGGTACAGGACGGATCGCTGTCCTGTACCGCCCATAGAGGAGAGGGAGGGGAGGACAGGGAGGGGGGAATAGCGCTGCGGAGGGGGGCTTTGAGGAGCCCCCGCTAAACACAGATAGCCGGCGGCGATCAGAGCCCCCCAGCAGGACATCCCCCTAGTGGTGAAAAAAAGGGGGGGGGGAAGTCTGTCGCCCTGGCTATTACACGGTCTGTGCTGTGGGCTGAAGAGCCCACCCAGCACAGATCATGTAAAAATCCTGCGGTCTTTATGTGGTTAAAGAGACCACGAAGTAAAAAAAAAAAAAAGGTTAGGTATCACAGAGGTTTTGCTGTAGTAAAATATCGCTAAATTTTACCGATAGCTTACTAAAGAATCTTACTAAAAATACCACTCTAAAATAATTAAATATTGATAAAACACTCTCTATCTCTACTATCGGCTTTTTTTAAATGTATATTGTATACATATGCAGATACATGACTTTTAACCTCCTGAGCGATAATCCCGAGCTGAGCTCGGGGTATATCGCGCAGGAGGATTTCTCAGGCCCTGGTGGGCCGATTTGCATAATTTTTTTTGTTACACGCAGCTAGCACTTTGCTAGCTGCATGTAACTTCCGATCGCCGCCGATCCGCCGCTACCCGCCGTGCCGTGCAGCCCCCCCCCTCCTCCCCGACCGCTTGCGCAGCCTGGCCAATCAGTGCCAGGCAGCGCTGGGGGTGGATCGGAACTCCCTCTGACGTCACGACGTCCATGATGTCGGTGACGTCATCCCGCCCCGTCGCCATGGCGACCGGGGAAGTCCAGCAGGAAATCCCGTTCTGAACGGGATTTCCTGCTTACTCTGATCGCCGAAGGCGATCGGAGTGGGTGGGGGGATGCCGCTTCGCTGCGGCTATCATGTAGCGAGCCCTGGGCTCGCTCCATGATTTAAAAAATAAAAAAATTTAAAAAATAGTGCTGCGCCACCTCCTGGGCGATATAATTGTATCGCCCAGAGGGTTAAATGCTACAGTTTTTGTGATAGCGGTCCTTTAACCAATAAGCAGCTTCAATTGAGTTATCTCATTTAAGATAAGGGCCCTGATTTTGACCCCAATCAGCAGAACTCGTGCTGTAAATTCTTGGAATGCTTTGATCTCTCTCAGCTAGCAGAAAATATAGAAATCAGAAGTCTTCTGTTATTGTCTCACACTGACCCCTAGTGACAAGTGGCCATAAATACACATTACAGCAGTAGTAATTAGAAGCAGGGAAATGTAACAAATAAAAAAATAGTGCTAAAATAAATTGGCCTGGTGAAATTGCAAGCCTCTAAATAAATTGGCTGCTAAAGGGTTAACATTCTGTGCCAGCCTGACATAGCGCCAATATACAATGCACCACAATTTGCCATTACACGCCCTCGCGTGACAATTCTCCCAGGTATGAGGGAACAATAGACAGATTAACCACTTCACAACTGAGGGGTTTTACCCCTGAAACACCAGAGCAATTTTTACCTTTCAGCGCTCCTTCCATTCATTCGTCTATAACTTTATTATTACTTATCGCAATGAAATGAACTATAGCTTGTTTTTTTCGCCACCAATTAGGCTTTCTTCAGTTAGGACATTATGCCAATAATTATTTTATTCTAAATGTGTTTTAATGGGAAACCAGGAAAAAATGTTCTCGGCCATTATAGTTTTTAAATAATGCATGCTACTGTAATTAAAACCAATGAAATGTATTTGCCCATTTGTCCCGATTATAAAACCGTTTAAATTATGTCCCTATCACAATGCTTGGCGCCAATATTTTATTTGGAAATAAAGGTGTCTTTTTTTCAGTTTTGCGTCCATCCCTAATTACAAGCCCATAGTTTATAAAGTAACAGTGTTATACCCTCTTGACATAAATATTTAAAAAGTTCAGTTCCTAAGGTAACTATTTATGTTTTTTTTTTATTGTAAATTTTTTTTTTAATTACAAAAAAATAAAAATTGGGGAGTGTGGGAGGCAATGAGTTAATTTATTGTGTAAAACTAATGTATGGGTACATGAAAAATGCTTTAGGGTGTAGTTTTACTATTTGGCCACATGATGGCCACAGTGATTTTTTTGTTCATGCGACCTGCAAGCGTCCGGAAGTACGCTTGCAGGAAGCACAATGACACAACTATATAGAGAAAAAAAAGGGCAAACCAGATGTCCCTAATTACTTGTCCATCTTACCCACACTGAAGATAGTGGGCGGGGCCAAACCCAAACACAGATAGCTACCAACATATCATACAAAATTACGGGTTATCAGCCACCTTAATGTGCCAAGTATCAAAAATGTATTAATTGGGGAAAGGGAACATGGTAAATCTTCAATGATATACACATAAAAAAAAGAACACTCATGATTCAATAATTAAAATTGCATATGCAAAAGCTAGTATAGCCATCAAACCAGCAATAGACAATACATATTCCAGTTCAGTATAGCATATATATGTAGAATATCTCACACATGCATACTCCAAGCATCCCGCGCTAGCATACTGGTGCCCTGTAAGTATAATATTTGATGGGGGCCCCCTTAAATATTCCACACTCCAGTGGGAACTCCAGGCATTGGTCACAGTTAATGGAATAGAATAATTGCCCCACTATGTATTCATATAGTCGGGGCCAACATGGCATATATCCTAGGAGTGATGACAGTTCACATATCCACATAGGGGAAATAAAGGATGGGTCTCACCAATCACAGATACTGGCGTTTCTTTGGCATTTCTTTGGCATTTCCGGTACACAGGATGCGGTTTCTCTCACTGCTCATAAGGCTGCTTGAATAGGTGCAGAGCCGTCCTTATCATCTACTCCCCACAGCGATCAAGCTACCCCACTCTGGGTGCGATGCAGTCAGCTGTCTCCCTCCAGTGAGACCATCAGCGGGAGGATCGACCGGACACGAGACGCCAAGCACTCATCAGCGCGGAAGCGTAGCTGGAAGCTCAGGCTGCGTGGCTCCGCCCACCGACGTTTCGCGTCATGTGTGACGCTTCATCAGGGTGTGGTTTGATGGCTATACTAGCTTTTGCATATGCAATTTTAATTATTGAATCATGAGTGTTCTTTTTTTATGTGTATATCATTGAAGATTTACCATGTTCCCTTTCCCCAATTAATACATGTTTGATACTTGGCACATTAAGGAGGAAGCACAATGAGGCTGGGAAAATCACAATGATTGCGCTGTTTCTCATAGAAGCAGCTGATCATTGCGGGGGCTTAGATCAACGAACAGGAACGTTTTTTCCTGTTCATTGATCTCCTGGCGAGCGGGCAGCGGCGTGCACGAGCGCAGGGGCGTGCAGACGAGCGAGCGGGAGCGCGGACAGCGGCAGGTGCGGATTTTTCCGTCCCTAGTGTTAACAGGGTGGAAAAAGGGACGGAGAAATCCGCACCGCTGGGGGTAAAGTGGTTAATATTCTATCCAAATGATAAACATCTGGATAAAAATACTGTAATAATATACCATACTTTAATAATATACCATTCTCTGTGGCTTTCTTGGTCACCTTCGGGTACTTCTGAAACTTAACGAAATAGTAGCTCTCGTACTCCATCAGTATCGTCTCCAGATCAATGTTGTCACAGACTTCAAAGCGTTTCAGGCTTATCTTGGCTTCTTGCTCCAGAGTGTTTGCTGTGTCTACATAGCTGCGATAATGAAATGTAACAAAAAGTAAACGCTGGAATTACACAGCGGCACAAGCATTCTATGCCACGTGCCAACGACCTATACCACATTACAGACAGAATCAGCAGAGGCTGTAATACAAACTCTAAGATACACTGATCCACAGATAAGCCCCTGCCTCACTTTTAACCTATATAACAGGTTAAAGAGAATCTGTATTGTTAAAATCGCACAAAAGTAAACATACCAGTGCGTTAGGGGACATCTCCTATTACCCTCTGTCACAATTTCGCCGCTCCTCGCCGCATTAAAAGTGGTTAAAAACAGTTTTAAAAAGTTTGTTTATAAACAAACAAAATGGCCACCAAAACAGGAAGTAGATTGATGTACAGTATGTCTACACATAGAAAATACATTCATACACAAGCAGGCTGTATACAGCCTTCCTTTTGAATCTCAAGAGATCATTTGTGTGTTTCTTTCCCCCTGCAGCTATCTTCCACTGAAGTGTCAGGCTGTTTCTTCCTGCAGAGTGCAGACAGCTCTGCCTGTATGTAATTCCTCAGTATGTGAAAGCCCAGCCTGCTCAGAGGAGGATTTATCCAACTTGTAAAAGATAAGAGAGAAGAGAGAAGCTGCCCTCATCTAAATAACACACAGGCAGTGTGCAGAGAGGGGCCTGGAGGGGGGAGATGCATCACAGAACCACAACACTGAAGAACTTGGCAGCCTTCCAGACACAGGCCTGACAAGTCTGACAAGAGAGAGATAAGTTGATTTATTACAGAGATGGTGATAGTAGAACGTGCTGCAGTAAGCCAGAACACATTAGAATAGCTTTTGGAACTTGTAGGATGATAAAAAACAGGATGCAATTTTTGTTACAGAGTCTCTTTAAATGCACTGACCCACTGATAGGCCGAACCCCCAAGTACCGCCCTAGCCCAGCCCATGCAAAGCATGCATTGGGAGCATACTGGAAGATCATACAGTAGCTACCTGTCCTCGCTGTAGCTCCTGCACATGCATCTTCCTGGCAGCATCGTACTCGGTGCTAGAGCTCCAGGTTCACTGCACTCACATGACCTGGAGACCTGGTGAACCTGGAGCACTTTGTTGCACGTACAAAGCCGCTGGGGAGACGAGTGGACCAAAGCAAGGACAGGTGGCTGTGATCTTCCAATACACTCCCAATGCGCGCTCTGCATAGGGGGAACCTGCAAACATATCACTCCCAGCATCAAGGCAGCACAATGTAAAGCACACAGAGTGAGCTCATCCTGAGTGTTATAGTTAGGTAAAAGGTAAGAAAACATTTTATGTACCCCTGAGCGGGGTTTTGAACAATATACTTTTTATATATTATTTGATTACTTGTGCTGTGACATATCACACAGCACAATCCTCCTCTCCCTCCAGCTCCTCCTCTATCCCCTGCTATACTGAGTCTTCGATGATGGGCGTGGAGGAAGTGTCAGTACTTCCTCCTCTCTGCCCATCCTTAGCTCCGCCCCTTCACTTGCAGCTTACAGTTCCAGGAAGCTGCGCTGTGTGCGGGCTTGTGATAAACGAGATCAAAATGATAGTGTACCGATTACCACAAGTCCGCACACAGCGCAGCTCCCATGCACACTGTGTACGGTACTCAGATCAGGAACTGTAAGCGGCGAGTGGAGGGGGTGGAGCTAAGTTAATATAGTAACAGCTTACACTCACCCCTCCTGCATCAGGTAATGCATAATGAGGATCAGAAGGTTTTTTCTTCGGGCTTCTGTCCTAAGTTCATCCTGGACAATAGAAATAGCAGAATTAGTCAGTATCACAATATTTTCACTGCACAGTTGCAAAACCTTTTGTCAAACTGAATGTCATATTTTCTTGCCAAATAAAAACGAATGCAAATTGCGGATGGAGTCCGGACCCAGCGGTGGACACAGACAGGTAAAGTATACTGCATCAGGCAGCGTATTTTACATTAGGGGGAACAACGCTGGGGATTTTGATTTTCATCCAATTATAATAATCAAATTAGATGGTCGATCGGCCGCCAAGTCGCTTATCTGTTAGAGCTGAGAGGAAGTTCTAAGTTCAGGTCCGCTTTCAGACGACGCCTATGAATACCTATAGCCGAGCACGGCACAGCTAGAGGGATTCAGATGCGTAATCTTGGATGTTCGGCTCAAGTGGAAACCCACCGAAGGGCTCGTTCACACTAGAGGTGTTTTTCTCATTTTTTAAACGCTGGCGTTTTTTCAAAATCGCCCTGAAAGCGCTTACACCATGATTCTCTATGAGAGAGTTCACACCTGAGGGGTTCGTTTCCGATCCGCTCAGAGCAGCGCTGCATGGACCATTTTCAGAGCGATTTTGCCTCAATGGAAGGCATAGGAAAAACGCAAATGCTCACAAAATTGCTTTGTGCATCGATTGCGTTCGCGTTTTAAAGAATAAATATATTGTATTTATTATTTTCCGGATCAAAGAGTTCACTTCCTGACTGATGAGAAAAGCGCTTTTCAAAAAAAGCAGCACGCAGGTAATCGCCGGGAATCGGAAAGAAAAATGGGATCAAAAAACGCCAAACGTAGATGGCCACGCGTACGGAACGCAATGTGAACAAGGCCTGAAAGAGGAACTGTAGTGAAAATAACATAATGAATAACATTGCTCATTCTTTTTACAACACTCATTTACAATGACTTAATTTTTGCCCATTGTAAAATCTTTCCTCCCCCTGATTTACATTCTGAAATCACAGATGGCATCTTTAGAGCTGGCAGAATTACGCATAGCTAAACAGCCTAGGCTGTGACATCACTAAGAGGGCGGTGCTACATACCAATACACAGCAATATATAGCTAGAGAAAGTGTGTCTGATAATGGATATCCTGCATAACTTTCTGCATTCTACTATATGTCACTACAGGGCCTCTTTACTGCATTCTACTATATGTCACTACAGGGCCTCTTTACAGCAAAACTGAACTGAAAATTAAAAGTCAAAATAACTATACACAGGTCATACTTACCTCCCATGTAGTCTACTCCTCAATCTCTTTCTCCTCTCCTGCATCCTGTTTCTCCACTGAGATCGACAGAATTCTTTGTGCTCCGTTTAAAAATGGCCAGTAGCCCATAACAGCTTCCTGGTCAGCACACTGTTAAACTGTAATATCGCCCACATGAGCCATAGGGAAACATGGACATTACCTTGCACATCAGTTGTCCTTTCAGTTATAACTGACAGCAACTGATATATAACTGACAGCAACTGATATATCTCAATTATGACAAAATCTTGTCAGAATTAGAAGTGATTGTTGTTAGGAGAAAATGGTGAGCTGCTGAGAGGAACTGACGGCAAGGTAAGTATGTAATATTCATTTGCAAGTACATCAGGTGTTTATTTAAAAAAAAAAATACTCTGTGCAGGTTCCCTTTAACACACTGGCTGTTTTTCTCTGGGCTGTAGGAAAATGTTTATTATTTATCCCCCCTTCCCGAATGGCAGAGAATGCGCAGCGCTGATTGTAGCTACAGTTTAATCACAGTGTTTAATGGCCATGAAAGGGATATTGGCTGTAATTATTACCATGCAAATAGATGTTAAAATCTCTGAATGTTAACTAACATAAAAATGTTTAAAAACTAATGACTGAAAAACACTTTCATTAAACCCAAACGCTCCACTTCGTTTACAAATAATTAGAACGCGCTGGAAGAGAGAAAAAAAAAAAAAACAGGCGGGGAAGGCATCCATTTTAAAATGCAATTAAAACTGTTAAGTGGTGCTATAAATGAACAACAATTATTAAGTGGATGGGCTTAATGAAATGTTTCCCTGGCAGAGGAACAGGCTCGTGAAGTGTGGGCATCAGGCACTAAATAATTTTCTGGTCCTGAGCGGGCGGCAGAGCTGGTTTGTCTCAGTGCCATGATGAGCAGAGGGATAAATCAATTATGTTTATTCCATCAACAGCCATTTCCTGTGGCCAGACTTTCAGGGCTGCAGGCTGGTATCTCCTCTGTCTGTGCCCCGCCTCCTTGTACTCTGAACAGAATAATAATGAGGAGGAGGAGCTAACAGTAGCAGCAGCCCAGGCTTAACTCTTGCACAGAACAGAAGGAAATCATATAGAAATCACCCTGTATGTGTTTAAAGAGTTTAGCCTGTCTAATTTCCCCTGATCTGTGTCTAATCACCAGTGTAATTCGATCTCTCAGCCATGTCCGCTCAGGAATCTCAGTAGAAGCAGCTAATTTGTAAACACAAGATGATAACACTATGGGCTTGATTCACAAAGCAGTGCTAACTGTTAGCACGCTTGTGAAAAGCCCCTCTTCACGCCTAAACTGAGTTTAGGCGTGTAAAAATGTGCAACGAAAACGGCGCACCCGATGCGCCTATACGGTCGCATGGAGTGCGACTTTAACGTCGCACCCCATGCGACCTTATAGGCGCATCGGGTGTGCAGTTTTCATTGCACCGCGATGCGACATTTCATTTTGAAAACGGTGCTAACCTAGTTAGCACCCTACTTTACACGCCCAAAGTCTTTAGGCGTGCTAACTAGGTAAGCACCGCTTTGTGAATCAAGCCCTAGGTCTGCTTCCAAGAAAGCAGGAAGTACACTCACTGCATATTTATTGCAGGATTTGTAGCTGTAACAAAGAAATGTTTTTTTCATATAAAGGTTATTATGCTGCTGCTTATCTTTTAGAGCCGAAAGGAAGTTCTGAGTTCAGGTCCGCTTTAGGCTGGTTTCACACTGTTCATTGGCGGCAGCGGTGCACTGGCGAAAAAAGCCTTCGGGGATTACCACGTTAGTACGCTGTAATCCCCGTCTGGCAACCGGCCAAGCAGGAAGTGACACTCACTTCCTGTGGTCGAAGCAATCACATGCACAGAAACTTATTGCTAAAATACGCTTCCGCGCATGCACGATGCATGCACGTTTTAAATCAAGCGCGTCACCTTAGAGGTAAATAACTTTCGGTCTGCCACAGATCAGCGCACGGTATCATAGGTATGCACTCGTGTCGGGGATGCGGCGAAAACGTCACTTACGTCACACCACACCGCGTCGGTATGAAAGGCCCCATAGACAAGCATTGCCCTAGCGGCGGGCTGCGGCACAATGCCGCACCGTATCGATCCAGTGTGAAAGGGCCCTGAAGGTGACCACACACAGTACAATTTTGCTGTTCAATTTTACCACAGTTCAATGAAAACGATCGTTTGTACAGAAAAATCTAAATCCTTTTTGTTTGTTTGAGATTGGAAAAGTTATAAAATCCAGACCAACTTTACCAAGAATTGTAATGTGTGTGATGGATTGTCAAATTGTATTCAACCTGAATAAGTTGTATGTAATTATTCAGTGTACACCAAACTTTATTTATTGTCTGCATAAACAACAAAGAGGATGGAAGTATGAATGAGTGTGTGTCTATGTATATTAAAAAAAGAAGATAGAAATAGTATGGTATGTAATGTGAAAATAACTTCCTCCAGCAGCATAAGCACCTCTGAGTCCCTCTCCGTACTCTCGAGTATCTCCATTCTCCTGCTGACGGTCCCGGTAATCTGGCTCAGCCACGCCAGTCGGGGTCTTCTGCTACGAGTCCCCAGACAAACTTCACCAGGCACTATCTTTGTGATTGGGCCAAAAATGGAGAGCACTATTCTGTATGGGGCACCGCAATTACCAGGGCCGGATTTATCATAAGGCACTGTTGGCACGTGCCTACAGGCGCCTGATGATGGGGAGGAGGCTCACTCCCGTCCGTTCGTACCTTCCTCCTTTCTTCCCTATTCAGAGTCCTGATGAGAGTGTAAATGAGAGGTTAATCACCCACTTCTCATCATTCCACTGACCCGATCTCCCTTCGGTCGGGGGCACCTCTAGCTACTTAAAGTGAACCAGAGACAAAGCGCCCTCGTGTATTTTACCATATATATCAGTGGGAACATTAGAGAAAACACCTACCCTGCTCTCTGTTTCATTCTTCAGTGCTCAGCTTGCTTCTTATCAGCCCTGAAAGCCCTGAAAAATTCCCCGACTGAGCATTCAGTCTGGCTTTGCTATAATGACTCAGCTGTAATGATTCCTGAGCAGAGCCACAAGGGGGCAGGCTTGGGCTTGAAAAGACACCAGAGAAGACAAACTCATCTATAATGATTCCTGAACAAAGACAGACTGAATGCTCAGTCTGGGATTTTATCAGGGCTGATAACAAGCAGGCTGAGCAGTGAAGGACAAAACAGAGAGCAGGGTAGGCGTTTTCTCTAATGTTCCCACTGATATATATGGTAAAATACATGAGGGTGCTTCGTCTCTGGTTACCTTTAATACTGAGAGTACCTCTGGCTACCCAATACTAAGGGGCACCAGCAGCTACCTCTGACAGGAAAGGGAAGTAAGGGAGAAGTGACATCTGGGCCAGCCAGCACACTTGCGGTGCGGTTCGGTGGGGGTTTGTAGGTTCATGGAGGGCGGAGTCTAAGGTGCCAGGACATCAGTGCCTATAGGCTTCTGTGAAGTAAATCCAGGCCTGGCGGCAGTGTCAGACTTGGAGGTGGAAAAGCTGAGGAGATCCCCCTGCTGGCCAACCAGCAGTAACCCTGTGATATCACTCCCAATAGAAACCTGCAGCAAGTCTTCACTGTGAGCAGCAACACCTGATCACTGCTGCTTGGCCAGCAAGTGGATTTCCTCAGCTTTCCCACCTCCCAGTCTGACACTGTCTGGCGATTACCATATTTATCACAGTTCTGGTCAGGCAACAATTTGTGGTTAATTGAATATGTTTATGCAGTTATGCTTTAAAAGGTATATGACTTGCATTGTGTGAGCACATAGGATGCTCCTTGCTGTCATAGACTACTGCAGATTAATTTCTAAGTCAAACAATTGGATGAAACAAAACTTGCAAAGGGGGATTATGGAGGCTCAGACCATCTGAGAACTTGATACAAGTTACTTTCTTGTAGCCAGGTGACAATGTAACATGAACACAATTCAAACAGCCCCACACAAAGCTGTAACATTGTACAGTAACAGGAGAAACCTGCATAAAGATGGCTACTTTGCTGCCCTCTGGTGGTGCAGCTGCTACTCACTACCACTGCTTTTTACAATCTTTATTTTTCATAATTATTATTATTAATTTATAAAGTGCCAACATATTCCGTAAGAAACAAACATGGGGTAGATGATAATGCAGACAATGGTATACACCAATATACAAAACACAGAATCGATTAAAAAAAAATACAGAATTGGTTGTAACAGTGGCAACTGTAACATGAAGAATAAAATGTATAACTAATTCTAAGACATAAAAGGGTAATAGAGCCCTGTCCTTGCCAGCTTACATATTATGTATTATTAATATTCACTATTTATATAGCACTGACATTTTCTGCAGCACTGTAGAGCACATAGTCTTGTCATTGTGCTCAGAGGAGCTCACAATCTAATCCTACCATAGTCACAGTCTAATGTCCTACCATATTATTATTATGTATTTATATAGCACCGACATCTTCTGCAGCACTGTAGAGCACATAGTCATGTCACTGTGCTCAGAGGAGCTCACACTATAATCCCTACTGTAGGCATCTGTCCATCGTAGTCTAGGGCCAATTTAGGGGGAATCCAATTGAGGATGAGGGAGGAAAGCAGAGTGCCCAGAGGAAACCCACACAGACACGGGGAGAACATACAAACTTCATGCAGATAGTACCCCGGCTGTGATTCGAATACAAGACCCAGCGCTGCAAGGCTAGAGTGCTAACCACTATGCTACCGTAATATCGCTGCTCACAGATTTGTCCAGTCTGCTCAGTTCTTTGCAATTCACAATATCTGTACTGAGAAATCAGAATTTAAAGGGGTTTTGTGGGCTATAAAAAAAAAGTGTCACTTACTTGGGGCTTCTACTGGCCCCCTGCAGCTATTAAAGGGAACCTGAAGTGAGGAAAATTACAGTATTTAAAATAATCACATGACATAGCTGCAAATGAATATTACATACTAACCTCACCGTCAGTTCCTCTCAGAGGCTCACCATTTTTTTCTTACAGTGATCACTTTCAGTTCTGACAATATTTTGTAAGAACTGAAATATACCAGTTGCTGCTTTTTACAATTTTTCTCCACAGTGCCCCTTTAAGTGTAAAAGGACCCTTAGGCCCAGTTTACACTTAAAAGGGCACTATGGCGAACATTTTTAAAATGTAAAAATGTGCAAACATATACAAATAAGAAGTACTTTTTTTCCAGAGTAAAATTAGCCATAAATTACTTTTCTCCTATGTTGCTGTCACTTACAGTAGGTAGTAGAAATGTGACTGAAGTGACAGGTTTTGGACTAGTCCATCTCTTCATAGGGGATTCTCAGGGATTTATTTATTTTCAAAAGCACTTAGTGAATGGCAGTAGCTCTGTCCAACTGCCAAAAAACTGTGGAAGCTGGCCAGCATCATTGTTTAAATCCTTTTTCGGGAATATCTTTTTAAAGAATAAAAGCCTTGCTGAGAATCCCCTATGAAGAGATGAGAGATGGACTAGTCCAAAACATGTCGCTTCTGTCAGATTTCTACTACCTACTGTAAGGGCCCGTTTCCACTATCGCGAATCCGCATGCGTTGCCCGCATGCGGATTCGCACAGTCAGTACAAGTGGATGGGACTGTTTCCACTTGTGCGTTTCCCCGCACGTTTTTCTGTGCAGAAAAAATCTGCAGGGTAGGGCCCTTTAGAATTCGCCTGCGTGTGGAATGCAGGCGAATCGCACGCAATGTATTTAATAGGGAAATCGCATGCGTTTTCCCCATGCGTTTTTTGCCGCGATTTCGCATAGGTATTAATGTTAATTTACACAGGCAGTGACATGGTTAAATTCGCATACAGCCTTACCTATGCGAAATCGCATGCGAAATCGCGGCAAAAAACGCATGCGGAATCGCACCCGCATGCGATTTGCCTGCGGTGATTCGCCGGCGATTCCGCAACGCTATAGTGGAAACGGGCCCTAAGTGACAGCAACATAGGAGAAAAGTAATTTATGGCTCATTTTACTCTGGAAAAACCATACTTCTTATTTGTCTATGTTGGCACATATTTAAAATTTTACAAATTTTCACCATAGTGCCCTTTAATCAGTTGCTCTCAATTATAACTGAAAGGACAACTGATACGTGTTTTAGGGCGGGTTTCCACTTGTAAACGATCCAAATGCGGCTACGTAGCCGCATCGCATCACTTCCGCATCTCCCGATGCGGAAGTCAATGGTAGAGATGGGACACGGCTGCGGGCGGATGCGGCTGTGCGATAATCTGCAGCATGCTGCAGATTTTCGGATCGCACCGCTCCGCACAACATGCACGCAGTGGAAACTGTTTCACTGGCGTGCATGTGTATCAGGACACCTGCAGTGTGATGCGGCTATGTAGCCGCATCGCACCGCTCCTAGTGGAAACGGGCCCTTGAAGGGACACTGTAGGGGGGTCGGGGGAAAATGAGTTGAACTTACCCGGGGCTTCTAATGGCCCCCCGCAGACATCCTGTGTTGGCGCAGTCACTCCCCAATGCTCTGGCCCCGCCTCCGGTTCACTTCTGGAATTTCAGACTTTAAAGTCTGAAAACCACTGCGCCTGCGTTGCCGTGTCCTCGCTTCCCCTGATGTCACCAGGAGCGCACGGTGCAGGCACAGACCATACTGGGCCTGTGCAGTACGCTCCTGGTGACATCAGCGGGAGCGAGGACACGGCAACGCAGACGTAGTGGTTTTCAGACTTTAAAGTCTGAAATGCCAGAAGTGAACCGGAGGCGGGGCCGGAGCATCGTTGAGTGGCTGCGCCAACACAGGATCTCTGCGGGGGACCATTAGAAGCCCCGGGTAAGTTCAACTCATTTTCCCCCGACCCACCTACAGTATTCCTTTAACTGAAAGATTTTTCAGAATGCACTGCTCCGGAGAAGGAAAAAAAAACGCGTACCAACTGATTAAATTGAAAATGAGGCCATAGGGTCACAAAGGGTTGGCAATTGAAAGGATGTAAACATTGGGGGGGGGGGGGGGGGGGGGGGCCTCAAAGTTCAGCTGGGGTCCCCATGATTTATAACTATGCCCCTAAAGTCCACCATTATTGTACTCACCGAAGCAGGTATAAATTAAAGGCACTCCCCTACTTACAAGCAAGTTACGTTCCAGGAGATTATTTTTAAGTTGAATTTGTTTGTAAGTTGAGTCATGTGTTGAACACACTGAAACATGAATAAATGATTTACTTTCGCACAACTCTGGATTTGAACAAATAGTATAAACTATGCTATTTAGTTGTTTTCAAAGTGCTTTTCATATGTCTTGTACTACATACAACAGTTAATACAATACTGTAGCAGGCAACAACAAAACTATGTCATAACTATAACTGTCATAAAAAGAAACAGTAATATATATTTTGTACCAGAGCCAGGGCATCCGCAACACAAACCTAAGCAGTTGCCTAGGGCCTGGAGAGAGACTATGGGCCTGGTGAATGCCGGCCCCCACCGAATCTTACTAAAAAAGCCAGGTGACCATCAGCCCGTGGGCAAAAACTGTTATCCTACCTGGGGCCACATTCCATCTTAGGCCCAGTGCCCCCCAAAAACCACTAGCAGATCCGCAAAACCCTAGAGGTTTTTGAAGCAGATTTTCAGAGCGATTCTACGCATGTTTAGAGAAGTTTTTTAAACATGCCTAGCGTTTTCTGGAGCGTTTTTGTGTAGCAGATTACATATATTGTTACAGTAAAGCTATTACTGAACAGCTTCTGTAACAAAAACGCCTGGAGAACCGCTCTGATGTAGCGTTTTCCAGAGTGGTTTTCCACTTTCCTATACTTTACATTGAGGCAGAAACGCATCTGCAAACCGCAAAAGTGCTGCAGGAGCCACATTTGCGGTTTACTAAAAACCTCAAACCGCTGGTGTGCACCATCCCATTGAGGTACATTAGCCAAGCGTTTTCACTGGCGGCCGCGGTATGAAAACGCTACCAAAAACGCTTGGTGTGCACAGGCCTTATTCCTTGTCTGCTTTGTACACAGAGACAACTTTGTATGTATGAAACATTGTAACTCGGGGCTGAGAGTATGAATTGTTTAACCATCCAGTCTAAGCGGACCTGAACTCAGAACTTCCTTTCTGCATTAAAAGATAAGCAACAGCATAACAACCTTTAAAAAAATATTACTTACAGCTGATATTAATCCTGCAATAAATCTGCAGTGTGTCTACTTCCTGCTTTCATGGAAGCAGACGTAGGGTTAACATTCTGTGTTTACCTATTACGTCTCTGCCGTGTTAGTCAGCTGACAGTGCAAAGTGATCAAATTACAGCTTGTGATTAGTCACAGATGAGGCGGAATTAGGCTAAACTCTCTAAATACATACAGGGTGAATTTTTCTATGTTTCCTTCGGTCCACTATAAAGCATATTATGTAGATGACAGGTGGTGTTGAAGACACTCATTCCTGTTTGACGACGATTGTTTCAGTGTGACATAGGTAATCTTGTCACTAACATGACACCTGCCAGAATGATGCTCAGAACACTATGGTGACTAGACCAGTGTAACCTGAGTTACTTCAATGGTCACGTAACTCTGGTATACGGTACATTACATCGACTGAACCGAAGCAACTGAATGACCTATATCGGCATACATGCTAAAAAGTAAATGTTGTGGACATGCGTTCAAACTGAGGAAGCCACTGAAACTAGTAGTGAGATGTCTTTCGGATTCATTTTTCTCACCCTGGTGTAGAAATACCCTCGGGGAAGCCTTGACATTTCTTAAAGAGGAACTTTAGTGAAAATAATGCAGTGAATAAAACGGCTTACTTTAAATGATTTAGGGTACGGTTCCACTAGTGCAGTGTGGAATCGCCGTGGATTCCCCGCAGACGAATTCGCATGCAGGAGCGAAATCGCATGCGGTTGTATGCGAATTTTACAGCGAATTCGCATACGATTTCGCATGGATGATGCTGTGTGCGAATTTAACCATGTCTGTGCCTGTGTGCTTTTTCATTGATTTCATGCGAAATCGTATGCGAATTCGCATGAAAATTCACATACAAAACCGCCATGCGAATTCCCTATTAAATACATTGTATGCGAATCGCATGCGGTATGTGCGGTGTCCGAATTCGGATGGCTCTGCTGTGCAGATTTTTCCTGCATAAAAAAACGCTCCGTTTTCCTGACAAGTGGACACAGGCTCGTTTACTTTTATTGGTTATGCGAATTTGCATGCCGGGAACGCATGCGAATTCGCGTTAGTGGAAACGCACCCTCAGTCAGCGTTTGCACATTGTAAAAACTTTCCCCTCCCTGATTTACATTCTGACATTTATCACAGGAGGCCACATCTTGCTGATTTTTAAATATTGATAACAAAGAGACGATGTGTTAGCACAGGGGTTGAGCTGAAATACAAAGAGGGCCAAAACTGAGCTGTGGGACCAAGTTGCGGGCCAACCTCAATGTCTACTGGCCACCTCTCTCCCTTATAAAGTTTGTTGGTGTCTAATAGCCACCCTCCAACCCCTATAGGGTTACCTGATATCTAGTGGTCCTCCTCCCTCCCTTACATAGTTCCCTGGTGTCTAGTGGTCCTCCTCCCTCCCCTATACAGTACCCCGGTGTCTAGAGGCCCCCTCCTGTCCCTATACAGTTCCCCGGTGTCTAGTGGCCCCCTCCTTCCCTATACAGTTCCCTGGTGTCTAGTGGCCCCCTCCTTCCCCTATACAGTTACCCAGTGTCTACTGACCCACTTCCCTCTCCTATACAGTTCCCTGCTATCTAGTGCTGTCCCCCTCCCCATATCATGGTCTAGAGTGGGCCAAACATAATGCAAAGTGCATGCAACAGAACAGCGCTAGCCTACAACCTAGCAACACGTCTGTAACGCCTCGGACCTGCAGTGTTGCCCGAGGGATCAAATACCAATCCGTGTTGGTTGACATGCCTCATGCATGTTTACGAGGCTTAAAGTTAACCCAAAGTGAAAATAAGTTAATGTGATAAACAATAGTATTTATTCTCCTACTCCTAAAAATGACTTTTTTTTAGATATCCCATGGTTTTATTTTATAGTTAAACATTTACAAAGTAGATTTAATGTTTTATTGTCTCTGTTCAATGGCAGTCTATTAAGTATCCCAGAGTGAAAATACATCAACTATTGGCCTTTTTCTATCTCTCCCTTTCCCTCACAAGTTGTTTTTTGCCAGGAAAACTTTTATGGCTGTAATTTGCTTATCAGTGATGTTTACTATATTCCCGACAAGCTACTGACAAGACAGAGGCTGTCACCTCCATGCCTGAAAATTAACTATTTCAAGCAGCAAAAGAAAACAAGAAAAACAGCCTGGTTATTAATGTTTAGTACTGTACATACACATGTTTATCTCATCATGTCACCTCACTAACCACATAGGGGGACACGGGAACAGTTGTTGGCTCTGCCTGTGCCCCCCTATGTGGCCAGTGTAATGGTTAGCTGTTCATGCCCCTCCCCCCCCCCCCCCCCCTACATAGCCAGTGTAATGATTATTTGTTCCTGTGTCCCCCTAAGGTCAATTTGCACTTTATAGTTGACTGCACATTCAAATGGAAAGATTTTGTGTCTTGGGATTTTCTACATTTAATCATGTTACATTTGTCACTGTAATTACTATGTCTACCACTTCTGTATTATGCACCAATTTCTATATTTTGTGTATTCCGTTCTCTGTATGCGGTATGCATGTCTGTTTCTTACTCTGGTACTTATCCATTAGCCGGGCGCATCCGGCAGGTGGCGACAAAACTCCACCAGAGTTACGTCTTTCCCTACTATCCATGGCGGCCTGGAGGGGGAATAGTAATTAGCGCCACCTGCCAGATGCGCCCGGCTAACGGATAAGTACCCTTACTCCTTACATTACAACGGAATATGTTGGTGTGCAATCTATAATGTAATAATAGTTAAAAATAAAACCTAATATAAAAGGCCTTTTTTCCATCACAAGAATGGAAGCCAGCTTGAAAATTCCTAGTACTGCACTGCACTCGGGACTGCAACTGCGCATGCGCAAGGCACTCCGGAAGTTCCCTGGACGCATGGGCTGTTTCCATGGCAACTTGGAAATACAGTCACCACAGTAACCAGGATGCGCTGCAGAGCGCTCTTTGGCCGCAGCGTTGAAAGGGCATGTGAGCCGGTGCTCAGGCCGCCACTTACCGCCTCTCTGCTCTGGGAAGCGCTCTTTATTGCTTGATAGGATAACTCCATGCCGGGCAGCCGCTCTCCGGTGTCTGCGGTGACTCCCCGCGCCACACACAGAGCTGCAGCGCCGGCCAATAGCTGCACAGCACTGACGTGACGTCACCAGCAGACTGGCCTATTGCATAGCGGTGAACTGTGCAGCCTGAGCTGATCATTTCACAGACTTCGCTCGCGACATCTAGTGGCCAATATATATAATGCAATCCAAGCCGACCAAGTCAAGAACATTACTTACTCTCCCCCACACAAATAAAAATATTCAAAAACCATTCCTCATATTCACATAAGTTTGATGTGATTGTTTTCTTAGCTAAATATTTCATATTTACTTCATAGGCATTGAACAGGTACCCTGTGAATAAAATGAGAAAAATGAGAAACGTTGACTCAATCACGTCCAAGATTACACCCCTCTTAACTTTCTGAAATTAAAGAGGACCTGTAGTAAAAAGGAAAAAAAAAAAAGATACTTACCTCAGTAGGGGAAGGATTCTGGACGGTCTAGACTCTGGGCATCATCAATCTTTTCTATATTGTAGATTCAGGGGCGTAGCAATAGGGGGTGCAGAGGTAGCGACCGCATAGGGGCCCTTGGGCCAGAGGGACCCTGAAGGGCTCTCCCTCAACTACAGTATTAGCTCTCTATTGGTCCTGTGCTCATAATAATCACTTCTATAGATACTTTGAATAGTGGTAATCATTAACAAACTGTTTCCTATCCCCTTCTTGCACCTCTGACACTGTAGTCGCCATTGGCAGGTTTTGGTGCACCGTATCAATTGCTATGTATAGAGTGCTTGGGGGGCCCCATTGTAAAACTTGCATCGGGGCCCACAGCTCCTTAGCTACGCCACTGTGTAGATTGTTGTTATTGGAAAAATAAGACTTCCACTGGAAATCAGCCCTAACGCATCTTTTGGAGCAAAAATTAATATAATAATTATACCCAATCTTATTTTTTTGGGAGAGAACTGACTGTACATGATTTTACCTTTGTTACTTTTTACCTGTTCTTAACCAAACACTAACTAATGCCTGGAACACACCGTGCAATTTCCCATCCCAAATTAATGGGTCGAAACAATTATTTCCGACAAATCTGATCTGATCTCTGATCAATTTTCTGATTGATTTTTCAATCACTTCTATACAAAATCGATAAGAAATCAAATCGGGCCAGTCGGAAATAATCAATTTGACCTGTCTATGGTTTGTACACTCTGACCTGTCTGCAATTAGGCTCTATTTGTTTTATTAAAAAAAAAATCTATTAAAAACAAGCACAACAGGAACAAGAGGTATCTGCTTAAAACACAGCTGTACACCATATTTCCCCCTCATTTTTTATAAGTGTTTAGGAGCCTAAAGGTGGCCATATATTTAGTGACTTTGCAGCCCATTCGACCACATGATTCAAAAATCAAAAATTGGTGCCGCAACAAATATGCAGGATCATCAACAATTCAACCGATTCCAGGCCCAAATCGCTCTAATGCTTTTATTGGGCAAGCTGGAAAACCTTAGGCCAACGTGCAACGTGGTCAATCGGATGTGCAGCGGTAAAGGTGATATTGGCCTTCCATACTCAAGGCAGCCGGACAGGTGAGAAATTTTAATGCACCTGCACGGGGAGGAAGGGGGGGCACATTAACATTTGTGGGGACAATTTTGGTCCCTTTGCAACTTCAGCGAAACTAGTAGGACGGCGCGGATAGCGCTGCTGCAGCCAGCCCTGAGACCTCTTATTTATTTCATTAGGTGAGCCCTGTGCTGTTACTCTGCTCTTCCTGCTGCTATCGTTTTTTCACCTCTTTATAGCTATTTATTCATTGTGTGCACTTTATGCCACTGTTCTCTTTTCTATGCTGCTATTTACCTTTATGGTTCTACCTCAACTTAATCTATTTTTTAACACGTACTACCTCATATATATTTTCACTACCTCATGAATATATACTCTCACTATATGGCTATATGTATTTCATAGTTGTATGTCAGTTTGTTGTTGAGCACTGGCACTTTATTTATTTATTTATTAGCAGCAGCTTTTTGAAGGTGTATGTAACCTAAATATGTGTATGTATGACTCTCTAGTGATTATCTCTGCGGCACAGTTGCACTTTACTATATATTGATTACTACTTATTTAAACAACCACTTAAGGACCAGGGGATTTTCTTCTGATCGGTGCTGCGTGGGCTCTTCATCCCGCAGCACCGATCAGGAAATAGCCAGGGCGATCAGACTTACCCCCTTTTTTCCCCACTAGGGGGATGTCCTGCTGGGGGGGTCTGATCGCCACCGGCTTGCTGCGCTTTGCGGGGGGGGGGGGCTCTTCAAAGCTCCCCTCCGCAGCGTTTTCGGCGCTCCGTCCCTCTCCCTCCTTCTCCCTCTTCCTGTGAGCTGCGCAGGTCGGATATCCGTCCTGCACATTGAAGGATAGGCTTAAGCCTATCATATGCTGGCGATCCCCGGCCACTCAGAGGCCGGGGATAGGAAGGAAGATAGATACAATTGTTTATTTCATTGGTTTATTTTCACTTCGGGTGTCCTTTGAGCTGTAGCTGTGCTTCTACTGACGTCAATCGCTGTGGGGATCTCCGCCTCTCCCCGCCCATCTCTGTGAAGAAAGACTGAGAGGGTCAGGGAGAGGTGGAGATCCCCACAGCGATTGACATCAGTAGAGACATCCGCCTGGGGTCCTTCTTCCTTTTGCCAGCCTGATGTTGCGCTCTCATCCGGATAAGTATATTGTACATGTGTCCTCCGTGGTTCCTGTCCAGTATGCAGTATCATAGTCACTTTTGTTAAGTGTGTTTCAGCTTCACTGGTATTGTGTATTCACTGAAGATTGTTTGATCATATTGCATCGTTTTGTATTATTGCATCATATTGATAGCATTTAGCACTGTATTGGGAGTTACTGTCATCAGGACAGCATTGCACTTTATTACTAGTATACTGGTTAACAATTGAACCCGGGTTCATACCCAGCGGGTGGCTCTTATGTGAGCACCCCTGAGGTTGATCTATGACTATTATATACATATGGATTCAATGAGCGCTGCTATTTCATGGTGATTAATTACACAGGTGGCATATATGTTTTAATTGTTTTTATGTGTATAGTGATGTTATTGTACTAATAAATTACATATATCTTTTCATTACTGTACATGTGTGGTGCTGTTTCTAAAGGGCCTTGTTCCTCCGCCCCCCATATATCTAGTTTTTGGTCCTAGCACACACATTAATAGTGTTGCAGAGAGATTCCTTTCTTGACATCAGTAGAGGCAGAGCTACAGCAGAAAGCTCTACCTCTTTCAGGAAGCGCTGGCCAGATTGTTCCCTGGGGATTTGGGGGGATCTAAAGCCTTCTTTTTGGCTCTGAGATGCGGCGGTTTACCTTTACTGAGAGTACTGAATCGAACTACGAGGTAAAAATAGTAATTTTTGTTCGCTTCACTCTCTCTTTAAGGGCCCTTTCCCGCCAGTCGCATTTTGATCTGCTTTTCGGAACGCATGCTATTTGCCGATTGGAAGGGCACCACAAGTAACATGATAGCCGTGTTGCTTCTTGGAGTTTTGGCCAAACACAAACATTTTTACTGGTCACAATTACTCCCCCCCCCCCCCCCCCCCCTATCAGAAATCACGGCCAGAATTGTGCAATGTAAACACTGAACATGTGCAGTTATTTCCTACGCCTCCCCCTAATGCCAAATGTGCCCCCCCCCCCCCGGTGCCCGCTGCACTATGGGCGCGTGACATCACACACGCACCCACGTGGACGCCAGCAACCACATGGAGCGCATGTATGGACGGAGCCCGGAGCCAGCAGTGGACACCGACAGGTATAGTATAGTGCACCGGCGCACATTTGACATTACGGGGAACAGGGGTTTCGTTGCTCGTCCCAACATTGCTCGTCATTACTGCCGCGCACACAATCAACCACAACGGCCCGACATCTTGCAGCATGTGTGATCGGTACATGCAACCAATTTCGCCCCAAAATCGGTTACATCTTCAACTGGACATGCTCTTGGCGGCAGCGATTTTCATTCGATAATAATTATCGAGTCGATCAGCTGCCAAGTCAATAGACGTATGGCCATCTTTACATTTTTGCGAACTTCATTTCTAGTGGAGTCAAAGACAATAAAAATCACACAGAAATTCTAATCGCATTTAAAGAGAAACTCTGACCTAGAATTGAACTTTATCCCAATCAGTAGCTGATACCCCCTTTCCCATGAGAAATCTATTCCTTTTCACAAACTGATCATCAGGGGGCGCTGTATGGCTGATGTTGTGGTGAAACCCCTCCCACAAGAAACTCTGAGGACCATGGTACTCCTGGCAGTTTCCTGTCTGTGAACCTTGTTGCATTGTGGGAAATAGCTGTTTACAGCTGTTTTCAACTGCCAAAAAAGCATGCAGCAGCTACATCACCTGCCAGCAGTAAAAATGTCACCATGTAATAAATGTCAGAATGTAAATCAGGGATTTAAAAGATTTAACAATGGGCAAACACTGACTAAATCATTTATACATAATTATTGTAAAAATGAAGCACTTTTTTTATTACATTATTTTCACTGGAGTTCCTCTTTAAGCCTGGCAGAGAAATTGTAGAAGGAGATTAGGCTTTAACCTGCAATGTAAACATTGCCATTATATAGTTACAGTAATAATGCAGGGCCCTGGCCTCCGATGACTGCAGTAAGTGTATTTGTAACATGAAGATTATCCAGAGATCAGTGCGGGTGAAGTGCAGTCCTTATCCTGGCAGTGATAGACAAGAGATCACATATGTGCGCAGACATAAATCAGATTATAGGGCCCCTTTGCTACACTCACTCTGCGGAGTTTTAAGTACTTTACACTTAAAAGTTAAACCCCTTCTTATCGGAGCCGTAGTAAATAACTTGCCTACAAAGTATCGGGCAGCTTTTCTAAACACTGGCATATGGCAGAGCTGAGTTTATTAAAGATTATATTTTTTTTTTCTGATGACAAAGAACACACATTAAAGACGGGAGAGAGATCACAATTAATCTTTAAATGTTTTAAGCAAAACTAAGGCCCTTTATCTGCGCTTAGTGGTGGTGGTCATGTAGCCTCACAGCATTGTCCTCATCACTTACCAACGCAGATTGGAGGCGGCTAAAACAAACATGACATCATCAGAATGCGACAGGCCATCAGATTTTTCCATACGGTGGCATAGCACTCTTGCCTTGCAGCGCAGCGTCCCCGGTTCAAATCCCAGCCAGGGCACTATCTGCACAGAGTTTGCATGTTCTTCCCATGTCTATGTGGGTTTCCTCTGGGCACTCTGGTTTCCTCCCACTTCCCAAAAACATACAGATAAGTTAACTGACTTCCCCCTAATATGGCCCTAGACTACTATACATACACTGCACGATACATACATAGACACATGACTATGGTAAGGATTGGATCAGTGGTCCTCAAAGTGAGAACCGCTGGCCGAATGTGGACCCCTGAGCCTTTTCTACTGGCCCCCCCGCACACAAAATGTATTACTTATAGATTTGGTCAGCTACATCTTTAAATATTGGTGGTCCGCATATGAAATAGCAGTGCTGGCACCCAAGGCCGGTTCTAGCTATACTGGGGCCCTGGGGCAAAATTAACCTGGGGGTCCTCCTGACACACAATGCCCCTAGGCAATTTTTTCCTCCAGGCTCCCCGAGTCGGCTCTCGGGCCTGAGATAGCAGCAAGGGAGAGAATGAAGGTGCAGAGTGGAGAAAACAGAGGGTCTGCAGGGAGGACAGTAAGGGCCGGTTCACACTTGCGGTTCTCTGCCAAACGGACCGGATGACCTGACCGGATCCGGACCGGATCGGAACCGTACGGTTCTGATCCGGATCCGATCCGGTCAGGTTGCATCAGGTGTTCATCAGGATGCGATCCGGATCCGTTTGGCAAAAGATAGTAGAAAAGGAATAAAAATGTTGGGGTCTGGGAGGTCAGCAGAAGGTGGACCTGTGGAATCAGGCCCTCCGCTGTTTAGCACTCACCTCCACCTCCGACATACTGCCAGCATCTCCAGCACGTTTAAAATCACTGCTGCTCCACTCCAAAATGCTTGCCCATGTGTCCCCATCCAAAATCGCCGCTACAATACGCATAGGAAGTGGGGTAGAACATCCGGATTTTTAGCCAGTGTGTTGTGCGCTCTCCGGTTCTCATTGGTTTGTATTGGCCGGATGGTGCAGTCCGGCTCCGCTCCGGATACGGCTGCCAGAGGAGCCGGACCATAAAATAGCGCATGTTGGGTCTTATGCCGGAGTCCGGATCCGGTCCGGACGAAACGGACGCATGTGAACGGACGCATAGGCTTTCATTGCTATGCCGTGCGTCCGTTCTGCATGCGGTCCGGCTCCGGCACGGCGACCGCTAATGTGAACCGGGCCTAAGGGTGCAGGGGGGAGGGGAGAGAACAGGGGGTTATTGGGGTCTGCAGGGAGGAGAGTGATAGTGGAAGGGGGAGAGAACAGGCAATTACTGGGGTCTGCAGGGTGAAGTACACAGGGAATTAATGGTGTCTGCAGGGGACACAGTGGGAGTGTGTGTAGGGTGGGGGTGCTTGACTTTGAGAGAGAACAGGGGGCTACTGGGTACTACAGGGATGACAGTGAGGATGAAATGGGGGGAGAAAACATTGTTACTATCTGTCAGCAGCAGGCATGAGATCCCAAACCAACACCCTATGGCAGGCCAGGCTTCAACTTCAAGAACCCTCCAATGGATGACAAGATAATACAGATAACACATCCATTTGCAATTGCCCTGCCTGACTGACTTCTCTTACCATCAGCTGTGTCCAGTCAGGCAGAGGCAGGTTCCGGCTCAATCAGGCGCCATGTTAATATCGGCAAGCACCAACACGTGACGTCACGTGACAACATTTTCTTCAAGGATCTTGGGAGCGGCGGAGCGCAGCTACGTGACGTCGGCGGCACTGCGTGTATGGAGCCAGCCTGGAGGGAACTATGGAGACAGACGCTGCGCTGGAAGGTATGTATATGCGTCTCTCCCTCTGCCAGCACCAGCATCCCAGCACGCACAGTTTGGTCCCGCACCCAGGGGAGACCACACAGGTGGGACACAGACACACAGTGACAGGCATCGGGCGGTGGGCCGCGCGGACATTTCTCTGTTTGGCTGCCAGGCAAAGAGGGGGCCCCCAGGGACTCTGGGGCCTGGGGGCAGTTGACCCCTTTGCCTTACTTGTAGCGCCGGCCCCACATGGAAGCCAGAAAGCAGTAGTTCGCTCGTTTTTAATCAAATTCCACATCAGGTGACACTGCTGTCCAATTAGACTGCAGGTTGTCACCTGGGTATGCTTCACTGTCTGGCCTGCAAAGACTTCTACATCATATTATGTATACTCCGCCCCCCAGCAGTCTGAAGTATGTTGACCCGGCCCTCGACCCAAAACGTTTGGGGACCCCTGGATTAGATTGTTCCCTCTGAGGGACAGTTCAATGACCAGACAATATACACTGTACAGAGCTGCGGAAGATGTCAGCGCTATATAAATACTAAATTATAAGAAATATAATAACGGTCATTTTTCTTTGATCTCTGCTATCGATTAAAACCCTATTCTGGACACAGAAACTGTGAGGCTGGGTGTACACATAGCAGAAACGCTAGCGTTGCATAAACTGTGAGGCTGGGTGTACACATAGCAGAAACGCTAGCGTTGCATACACTGTGAGGCTGGGTGTACACATAGCAGAAACGCTAGCGTTGCATAAACTGTGAGGCTGGGTGTACACATAGCAGAAACGCTAGCGTTGCATAAACTGTGAGGCTGGGTGTACACATAGCAGAAACGCTAGCGTTGCATAAACTGTGAGGCTGGGTGCACACACAGCAGAAACGCTAGCGTTGCATAAACTGTGAGGCTGGGTGCACACACATCAGAAACGCTAGCGTTGCATAAATTGTGAGGCTGGGTGCACACACAGCAGAAACGCTAGCGTTGCATAGAATGCTGCGTTTTATGCAGCAATGTTGTCAATGGGACGCAGAAAAAGATGCGGAGACCTGCGATTTACAGTATGCGTTTTGCAAACGCTGGTTTTGTTATATTATTATATTATATTATGCAGGATGGGTGCCAAAATGCACATAGTGAAAGTCAATAGAAATGCAATATATTGTGTTTTGTATACGTTTTTATATGTGTGTTTTTTTTTTTAAATAAAGTTTTATGATGGATTTCGGCTTCCTGTTGTCTTCCTATTGATTTGCATAAAACACAATATGAAACCGCATTTGCATTTTGTATATGCGAACCGCTAACGCGTAAAAATGCATGCAAACGCATGAAAAACGCATACTCTGCAAAAAACGCAAACACACAGAAAACGTAATAAAAACACACTAAAAACGCACACAAAAACCACAACGCATATGCCAGAAAACGCAAACTTTCACGCTATGTCATATGTGAAGCCAGCCTGAGCCTTTCCGTCTGCTTTTATTTGCAATCATTTTTATTGAAAAAGATTTTGTGGAAAAGACAGAACAATTTTTCCACAAAGTATTGCATATTCAATAATAAACAGAAACAATACAGTCATTCAGTGGGAAGCTTATTGTAACTCAAGCGAACATATGACGCTAATTATCATATTATTATGCGTAAATGAGAAATTAAACGAGAATTCCAATTTATAATCAAACAAAATTTCTAATATGCCATCTTACAGGATGATCCATCATCCGTCTCTAACCCCAGTGGGGTCGGATGAGGACTAACCTACGATATCTTGTCCAGTACCTGTAGCTATGAAACCTGTCCTCCAACGAGGTCAGGTTTTGCTAACTTAAAGATTAAAAATTGAAAATTAAAAGTCAAAATAAGCATACACAAGTCATACTTACCTTCCATGTAGTCTACTCCTTAGTGTCTTTCTCCTGTCCCGCGTCCTATTTGTTCACTGTGATCAAGGGAATTTTCCGTCCTCCATTTTGAAAATGTCCATTACCCATAACAGCTTTCTGGTCAGCACACTGTTAAACTGTAACATCGCCCACTTGAGCCATCGGAAAAGATGGACATTACCTGGTACATCAGTTTTCCTCTCAGCTATAACTGACAGCAACTGATATTTTACTGACAGCAACTGATATATTTCAGATCTGACAAAATATTGTCAGAACTGGAAGGGATTATTGTCAGAAGAAAATGGTGAGCTTCTGAGAGGAACTGATGGCAAGGTAACTATGTAATGTTCATTTGAAGTTACCTCATGTGTTTATTTTAAATATTTTTACTCAGTACAGGTTCTCTTTAACTAGTGTGAGCATAGATCAATTCAGTTAGGTACTAACTGCAGTAAAAGACTATTCAGTCTCTATGCATGTCTCTCTTCGGTGCTTTTTAAACATGCCGTCATACCTTCTATTGCAACAAGTAACCTTCTCTCAGCTACTTCCCGTTTCTCTGCGCCTGAATGCTTCCAAATTACTACTGCAACATCTTGTTTACTTACATCTACTCCTTTCCTCAATTCTAAATCTGTTGTTGACTTCAGTTTTGTTTTCTGTCTGGTCTGTGCACGCTCAGCTGAAACTATTCGAGGCCTCGTTCACATCTACTCAGCGCAGATGGCAGTGCAATTAGAACGCAACGCGTATGATCGCATGCCATCTGCGCCGCTACCCGCTGCGCTGCTGATCCCATCCATTGACAGTGATAGGATCAGCTCTGCGCCTGCGGGCAAAATGCAGGCAGCAGTACGCAAGCACATCATATCACATCGCACTGCTGCGCTGCGAAGTAGATGTGAACGGCAGAAGGGCTGTCTTTGCCTGCGTATCACCACATCTTTCGCGCTTCCAAATGCGCACGGAAGCGTGCATGATGTGAATGAGGCCTAAAGCCTCTGTGGTGCCTCCTTCTATAGTTGTCAATCCAGGCACCTTCCTGCTTTGCCTATCCCTAAAAATAGCCCTGCTGACCATTTTTTAAAGGAGTTATCAGGCAAAACTGTAAGAAAATAAGTACTACTTAAGCTCCCAGCACGTCCCTCGGCGCAGCTCTCCCTTCAGCCGTTCGCCGCAGGTCCGTCCCGGTCCCCGGCAATGACGCCTGTGCGATCGGCGCTGTCAATCATCGCCACATGGGCCGGAGCGGACTGCGCAGGCGCAGAACTACTTTGCCTGCGCAGTCCGCTGCGGCCCACGTGGCAGTGATTGACAGCGCCGATCGCGCAGGCCCAGTACAGAGCGACCTGGAGGTCGCTCTGACGTCATCGCCGGGGACCGGGATGGACCTGCGGTGAACGGCTGAAGGGAGAGCTGCGGCGAGGGACGTGCTGGGAGCTTGGTACTGGAGGAAGCCCCCGGTAAGTAGCGCCTATTTTCTTACAGTTTGCCTGATAACTCCTTTAAAGAAATACTACTTAGATTTTAAAACTTAAACGCACTTTATTTTCATCTACAACCACTATTACGGTAATTAAAATAAACCAAGCATAATACAGTTACATTTTACTATATTTCTACCTAACAATCACTTTTCCATATATATTACTGTCACATTATATACCATACTAATTCCATTATTTTTGTTGTAAAAACAGAATAAATTTGGTACATACTAAATAGATGCATACAATTTATTCAGGTTAAATACATTTTCCAACATGTCCAATCTAAGAAATTAAAAAACAAAACACAAAACATTCGATTAGATCTCTCGGTCATATAAAAGAACCCCATGTCTGCACCTTTGTTAAATAAAACCTGTAACTAAAAAAAGTCCCCGGGGGGGGGTACTCACCTCGATTGACGAAAGCCTCCGGATGATATCGAGGCGTCCCCCATCCTCCTGTGTCCCACAGCAGTCTTGCTCTGCCCCTCCGAACAGCAGGGATGTAAATACTTACCTTCCCGGCTCCAGCTCAGACGCAGTATCGGCTGCGGAGATAGGCGGAAAAAGACTATCGCAGTCGATCCGCTCTATTGCACAAGTCTTCTGTGCCTGCGCAGTAGAGCGGACCCGACAGAGATCGGCTATTTCCGTCTATTTCCGTGCTGAGAGCCGCAACAGTGCCACCCGCTGGAGCAGGGAAGGTAAATATATCAAGGCTTGTCAGGATTCTCGAGCAAGGATTGTGGGACACTTCGGGGGAGCCAGCGCTGGACTGCCTGCAGCTACAGGGGAGGGGAAGCCTTATTGGGACCCTGAGGCTTCCCTCTCCTGAGTTAAGTACCCCCCAGGGGACTTTTTTTTAGTACAGAGAACTCCAGCCTAAACAAACATACTGTCATTAAGTTACATTAGTTATGTTAATTAAAATAGATAGGTAATATAATCTCTTACCCACACTGTTTTAAAAGAACAGGCAAATGTTTGATTTCATAATGGCAGCCATCTTTTTGGTTTAAAGGAGGTGACAGGGAGCATGAGATACAGTTCCAACTGTCCTGTGTCCTGATCACCCCTCCCAGTTGCTAGGCAACGTGATTAACAACATAGGTAATCCCATCATGCTCTGCACAGCATCAGGGAAAAAAAGCCCAGGCTCTTTTTCTTTGATGGGTGGAGCTTATCTAAAAATGCAGCTAAAAATGATGCTTTGGTAAGAAAAACAAAGTTCTGATGCTGTGAAACTGTTAAAGAAACACCAAGCCTTTTCAGTTCTGCTGAGTAGATTTTTAGTCCGGAGGTTCACTTTAAGATGGCCACACACCAATTTTTTTTTCAATGTTTTTCTTTAATTCAAGAATTACAATCTATTTTTCTGATTGATTGTACCCAGGGCTGGATTTACCAGAAATCACTGTAGGCACATGCCTACAGGCGCCTGATGGAAAGGCAGCTCACTCCCCTCCTCAAGTGCCTCCATCCCTATGGAGAGCTGAGTGTAAATGAGGTCTCTGCATTTCGCTGACCAGATCGCCCCCTTCAGTTAGGGGCACCTCTAGCTACTGACAGCTCTGGCTAATACTAACATACCTCCCAACTTTTTGAGATTTGAAAGAGGGACACTTAAGCCACACCCCTGATCACGCCCCCGTCACACCCTTAGACACGCATACCACAAAGATTTCATGAGAAAAATGTTATTTTATAATTCAAACCACTCTGGTCCTTTCTATCCTGGTTCATTTTCCTTCATATTAACATTTTAAGATTAGTAATATAGCAATTTAACGGATGTGAATAAAATTTAGAGTCAATAAAACACATTTTTTTAGTAGAGAAATATATATATTTACATAGAAAGAGGGGAAAAGTCCTGGAAGAGGGACAAATGAGGAGGAAAGAGGGACAAGGCTCCAAAAGAGTGACTGTCCCTCCGAAAGAGGGACAGTTGGGAGCTATGTACTAAGGGGCACCTACCTACAATGGGAAAAGTGAACTAAGGGAGAAGAGACAGCTGGGCCAGCCAGCACACTTGCAGTGCAGATTGTTAGGGATGTGTAGGTTCATGAACGTCGTAATCTAATGTGTGCCTATAGATTGACTCGTCATGTAAATCCAGGACTGATTGTAACATTTGAAAAATCTGACCAATGTACCACACCTGAGTGTTACATTTTTTCCCCAATTATGAAAAGAAACTGATTGAACTCTGAAAAAACTAGCATTGACAACTTATCCTACACTATTCACTTTTTAATAAAAATTGATCAGAGAAATCCCCCACTCTATAAATATAATCTGATCATTTTCATGCACCGCGTGTAGCCACCTTTAGGGACTAGTATAAGAAGGAATTTGGACATGGAGGCTAGGGGAGCCTGGCTGGGAGACCCCCTGCATTTCACCTGCCTCCCTCCCCCGGGGACAGGCAAGTAATCATCAGTCCACACGTGGAGAACAGGCAGCACTAGCAGCTGTCACTGGGCTGTTTTCCCGCCACCCGCAGCTGACACGTGACACCACATAGAGAGCGCATAACGGAGCGGCTGCGGCTGTAGAGAGACTGCGGGACGGTCACGTGACAAGCTTGGCTGCTTTTGGGCGGGGACCTGGCGCGCGTGCCCGCTCCAATGCGCGCCCCCGTCTCGCCCTTCCCCCACATTCCCAGCGTTGGTCACGTGAGTCCCGCTGAGCGCAGGAATGATACCGGGAGAAAATGGCGGATCCCGAGGAGCTGCGGGTGAGGGGGGAGGGGCCTGGGAGTCGCGATCGTGTCTGTGCTGTGCGGTGACGTCCTCCCCTCCCCCACCCGGGCCAAGTGACAGCACCGGGGACACGGGGGAGGAGAGGCCCCACCTGCTGCTATTGTGTACAGAGGAGCCTGTGTGCAGTGCTGGGGAGAGGGAAGGGGGACGTGATCTTTGTGCAGTGGTGGAGGGTGGGGGTAATCTGTGTGCAGTGGTGGGGGTAATCTGTGTGCAGTGGTGGGGGGAGGGGGTAATCTGTGTGCAGTGGTGGGGGGAGGGGTAATCTGTGTACAGTGCTGGGGGGGAGGGGGTCATCTGTGTACAGTGCTGGGGGGAGGGGGTAATCTGTGTACAGTGGTGGGGGGGAGGGGGTAATCTGTGTACAGTGGTGGGGGGGAGGGGGTAATCTGTGTACAGTGGTGGGGGGGGAGGGGGTAATCTTTGTACAGTGGTGGGGAGGAGGGGGTAATCTGTGTACAGTGTTGGGAGAATGTGTGTACAATAATGGTTGACACTGAATTTGTACATTAATAGGGGCAGAATAGTTTAGCCATGATGGAATACAGTAATCTAATGGGGTAGGGAGGTAATGTGTACATTGAGGATTTGGGGGTTAGAGGTGGAGTTATCTGTCCATGTTAGTTTATGTAATATTTTCGGTTTCCATTAAAGGGGAACTGTAGTCAAAATAACATTATGAATAAAATTACTTTTTTTTTTTCTTACAATATACAGTACTGAAATTTATCAATGATTTAATCAATTTTTTCCCATTGTAAAATCTTTCCTCTCCCCGACTTACTGTCTGAAATTTATCACTGGTGTCTTTTTAGTGCATCTTTAGTGCTGCCGGGTGATCTCTGCAGATTGTTCATTTGTCGGTCTAAAGCCACTAGAAAAGATCTCTGGTCTCCCAGAATGCTCTGAGGGGGAGAATTCCACATAATAAACAGCCTCGCCTAAAGGCCTGTACATACACTCAATAAATGTCCCCCAATCCCTCTGGTGACATTACTGGGTAGAGGCTGTACAGTCAGTTTACAGGCTGACAAAGCGCTCTGTTGCAATGGGGGGGGGGGGGGGGGGAAATCAGCAGAGGACAAAGCTAAAGGATGTCGCTCGGCTGAGTTGATCGGCCTGGCCTTGAAGAGGAACTCCAGTGAAAATAACGTAAAAAGAAAAAAAAGTGCTTCATTTTTACAATAATTATGTATAAATGCTGTAGTCCGTGTTTGCCCATTGTAAAATCTTTTATATCCCTGATTTACATTCTGACATTTATTACGTGGTATTTTTAATGTTAGCAGGTGATGTAGTTGCTGCATGCTTTTTTGGCAGTTGGAAACAGCTGTAAACAGCTATTTCCCACAATGCAACGAGGTTCACAGACAGGAAACTGCCAAGAGTAGTACTCAAGAGTTTCTTGTGGGAGGGGTTTCACCTCAGTCAGTCATACAGCGCCCCCTGATGGTCTGTTTGTGACAAGGAATAGATTTCTCATGTAAAAAGGGGTATCAGCTACTGATTGGGATGAAGTTCAATTCTTGGTCGGAGTTTTTCTTTAAAGCGGGTCTGAACTCAGAACTTCCCCTCTTCTCTAAAAGATAAGACAGTCCCATAATAATAATTTTTGAAGAAAAGCATTTCTTTGTTACAGCTGATAGAAATCCTGCAATAAATCCGCAGTGTGTCTACTTCCTTTTTTTATGGAACCAGACATAAGGTTACATCCTGTGTTTACAAATTAGCTGCTCTGCTGTTGCAGCCAGCTGACACAGTTGAGAGATCAAATTACACTTGTGATAATTCCCGTATGAGGGGGAAATAGGTTAAACTCTCTGAATACATACAGAGTGCATTTCTCTGTTTTCCTTCTGTCCTGTGCAAGAGTTCAGGTCCTCTTTAGGCCTCATTGGGAGGGAGAGGCTACATACGAATATACAGCAATATTTAGCTATAGGAAGTTTTTCTGATGCTGAAATTAGGATAGCTAACGTAAAAGTGGGTGTTCAGAGTTATTTACTGACTTCTACTATATGTTGTTACAGGTCCTCTTTAAGTACATTGTGCTGTGTTATTTTGCTATAATAGCATTGTCCTGACAATGTTTCTCCTCCCCTGTAGAATATGGTATCCAGCTTCCGTGTCTCAGAACTCCAGGTGCTGCTTGGCTTTGCGGGCCGCAACAAAAGTGGACGCAAACACGACCTTCTCATGAGGGCGCTACACCTGCTGAAGAACGGATGCAGTCCCGCCGTCCAGATTAAGATCAAGGAGCTGTACAGGCGGAGGTTCCCCAGGACGCTGGATGGGTTGTCCTCCATGCGGTCTAATGTCTTCAGCTTGGACAGCGGGTCCCCGGTGGACTCGGACCTTGGCGCGGCCGGAATTCACTCACTACCTTCCACCTCGGTCATGTCACACTCCCCCACCTCTCCGCTGGGCATGGTACTCCTGCAGGACACCAAGCCACAGTTTGACCTACAACAACTCTCTCCACCGATTCCACCTGTCCACCCCGATGTCCATCTCAAGAGTCTTCCCTTCTACGATGTTCTGGATGTTCTTATCAAACCAACCAGCTTAGGTAAGACATCAAGGAAGCGTGTGTTTAACCACTTCGCATCCAGACCTTGTTTCTCTCTTATGGACCAGAGCAGTTTTGACATTATAGGTACCGTATTTTTCGGACCATAAGACGCACCTGACCATAAGACGCACCTAGGTTTAGAGGGCAAGAACCAGGGAAAAAAACAAATATATTAAACCTGGTGTGTCCATGGTGCAGGGAAGTCTTGTGGACCTCTTCCCCCCTCCCAACTCTATCTAAGCCACATTACCCAGCTAAAGTAACCGCTGCTGACCCCCAGCTACACTAACCCCTGCTGCCCCAAAGCTACAGTAACCACCAACTATAGTAATCCCCACTGCCTCCCTGCTCCAGTAACAACACCACCTACACTAATCCCCCCCCCCCCCCCACCCCCACCACAGTAACAATACTACCTACCCTAATCCCCACTGCCTTTACTACAGTAATAATACCAACTACACTAGTCCCCACTGCCCCCCACTATAGTAACAATTCCACCTACACTAATCCCCACTGCCCCCCACTACAGTAACAATACCACCTACCCTAAACACTACCACCTACACTAATACCCACTGCCCCTCACTACAGTAACAATACCACCTACACTAATTCCCACTGCCCCCCAATACAATAACAATACTGCCCCTCACTGCAGTAACAATGCCATCTACACTAGTCTGGAGATAAACAACGTTTGTACATACGCATCGGGAGTGACATCTGGCAGCCCTCTCTATGCAGGCACATGGCTGAACTGGTGGTCAGGAAGTCGCCAGGGGATTCTGCTGATGAAAGCTGCTGCAGGCCCATGGGTAGTCCGGGGTCAGCAGGCACACGGCAGGTCCGGGGTCATCTGGAAAATGGCAGGTCCGGGGTCAGCTGGCACACGGCAGTTCTTGGGTCAGCAGGCACATGGCAGGTCCGGGGTCAGCAAGCACACAGCAGTTCCGGAAGTCAGCGGGCGCTGCAGTTCCGGAAGTCAGCAGGCACACGGCAGGTCCGGAGTCAGCAGACACGGCAGTTCCGGAAGTCAGCGGGCGCATGTCAGGTCCGGGGTCAGCAGGCATGGCAGTTCCGGAAGTCAGCGGGCGCCCGGCAGGTCTGGGGTCAGCAGGCACACAGCAAGTCCGGGGTCAGCAGGCACGGCAGTTCCGGAAGTCAGCGGGCGTATCAGCAGGCACTCGGCAGGTCCGGCGTCAGCAGGTACACGGCAGGTCCGGCGTCAGCAGGCACTCGGCAGATCCAGCATCAGAAGGCACTCGGCAGGTCCGGCGTCAGCAGGCACTTGGCAGGTCCGGAAATCAGCGGGCACATGGCTGGTGCGGATTGGAACAGTATTTCACAGGTGAGGCGCCTACTCATCCTGCCCGGATCCTCAGCAGACTCCATCTGTCCTCCTCCCGGCCAGGAAGGAATGCCGAAGTGAAGCTTGTGGCAGAGGCAGACCTCCTTTCCCTACATGACCTGGCCGCACACACGCGCTGGATGTCCTCCACATTGACTCGCCATGCTGTGCCTTCTTCCTCCCCACTCACTCTCTGGTAACGCTGAGCCCTCCCCAGTGATTTGGCCATCCTCATCGCAATCCCTGTTGCTAGAAGGAAAGTGCAGCTTGCGGCAGACATCCTCCTGTCACTGCAACACCTCACGGCTGGATCAGGTGACTGTTACTGGATACCGGGGTGGAAGCCGTGGCTATAGCGATACGGGGAAACCTTTGCCAAAATCTGGTATCTGGACCATAAGACGCAGTGACTTTTTCCCCCCACTTTTGGGGGAGAAAAAGTGCGTCTTATGGTCCGAAAAATACGGTATGTCCTTATTTAATCAGCAATAATGTTATCCCTACTTATGACACCTAAATGAAATATATATTGTTTTTTTTTCAAGACTCACTAGGCTTTCACTGTATGGCATTTTTTTTTCCCCTCGAACAATTTTGTTTTCTAAGTATTTTAATATAAAAACAGGAAAAAAAATAGAAACGCCAATTCGTTTAAAAATAAAAAGCGCTACTGTAGATAAAAAAAAAAACTATTTGTTTTTCTATTATTTCTACTGTTTGGTATCACAAAACTTAAATTATGTTACAATATATAGTGAAAATATTTGATTCTGAAATAATGCTTGTCTGTATTTTTCACTATGAACTGAGAAATTTTAAAGTAATTTTTAAAGGTAATAATGAATCTTATTGGCTCATGGAACATATATTCCCTTTCACCAATTAGTGCTGCATCGGTTAGTTCCGGAAGTTTTGCACAGGAGCAAGCCAAATCATGCACAGCTTTGCTTTAGCTACAGCACTTATATCTACATCATCGTAGCTTAGATGAAGTCACAGAGGACGTCGATATGCTGTAGCGGTGAAAAAAGTGGTTAAAGAACAACTGGACTGAGAGGGCTATGGAGCCTACCATCTTTATTTCTCTTTAAGCAATACCAGTTGCCTGGCTATCCTGCAGATCCTCTGCCTCTAATACTTTTAGCCATAGACCCTGAACAAGCATGCAGCAAATCAGGTGTTTCTGACATCATTGTCAGATCTGAAAGATTAGCTGCATGCTTGTTTCTGGCGTGACCCAGACACTGCTACAGCCAAATAGATCAGCAGGGCTGCCAGGCAACTGGTATTGTTTTAAAGGAAATCAATATGGCAGCCTCCATATTCTTCTCACTACAGTTGTCCTTTAAAGTGGACCTTGCATAGGACACAAGGAAACAGAAATGCACCCTGTATGTTTTTAGAGAGATGGGCCTGTGTAATTCTTCCTCATCTTCAAGTAATCACAAGTGTACTTTGATCTCTTAGCTGTGTCAGCACAGGAATTTGGCAGTCCTCGGCAGGCACAGCTAATATGTAGACACAGGATGGTATGTCTGCTTCCATGAAAGCAGGAGTTGGTTGTTTGCAATATTAGTTTGCGGACAACAGTGTTGGAAAGACTCGTTGTTTGTCTTGTCACCAGTAAAGTTTCCATGACGTTGTTGTACAGACCTCGTGCCCACTAATGATACAATCTTGATTGTACAATCTCACCACTTTTATGCAATATGAGGGACTACCTATAGTATCCATTCAAATCACACAGTTTACCTTTCTGCTTCATAGATTTGGTAAGATTGTATTCTTAGTGGGTACCCTTAAGGTGGCCATACATTAGGCGACTTGGCAGCCGTTTGACCCTACGATTCGATTATTACGGTATAATCGGAATAGGATGAAAATCGATGCTGCCAAGTGCATGCCCGATTTTGGTCGAAATTGGTCGCGTTAATCGGTTGGACATGTTGCAAGATGTAGGGCTGACTTGCTCGATCGGGTGCGTGGCGGTAATAGCGACTGATATTGGAATGAGCGATAAAACCCCCAACGCTGTCCGCCCTAATGTTTAATGTGCTCGTTTGTGATTCAAAATAAAAAACCATGCATATCAGAAACCTCAAACTGTACAAGACAAGGCATAATTATATTTTTAAGTTAGAAAATGCAGTGTCAAAAGTAATGCTTATGAATTACACAGGGGTGTTCTCAAGATCTCACATCTGTGACCCTTGCGTTAGATAAGAACATATTATTTTGTTGTTTCAGTTCAGAACAGCATGCAGAGATTCCAGGAAAAGTTCTTCATCTTTGCTCTGACCCCTCAGCAAGTGAGGGAGGTCTGCATCTCCAGGTGAGCCAATCAGCATTCTGTATGCTCTCAGGTGTAATTTAAAGGGAAGGTTCAGGGAGGGTGGAGAAAAAATAAAAATCAATTTCCACTTACCTGGGGCTTCCTCCAGCACGTGGCAGGCAGGAGGTGCCCTCGCCGCCGCTCCGCAGGCTCCCGGTGGTCTCCGGTGGCCGACCCGACCTGGCCAGGCCGGCTGCCAGGTCGGGCTCTTCTGCGCTCCAAGTCCTGGCACTTCTGCGTCCCACGCCGGCGCTCTGACGTCATCGGACATCCGCCGGGCTGTACTGCGCATGCGTAGTAGTTCTGCGCATGCGCAGTACAGCCCGGCGGACGTCCGATGACGTCAGCGTGCCGGCGTGGGACGCAGAAGTGCCAGGACTTGGAGCGCAGAAGAGCCCGACCTGGCAGCCGGCCTGGCCAGGTCGGGTCGGCCACCGGAGACCACGGGGAGCCTGCAGAGCGGCGGCGAGGGCACCTCCTGCCTGCCACGGGCTGGAGGAAGCCCCAGGTAAGTGGAAATTAATTTTTATTTTTCCTCCACCCTCCCTGAACCTTCCCTTTAACAAAAGATATTCGGTTTTAAGATGTTTCCCATCCCAATATAGCACCTTCTGTGCTGAGCAGGAATTTGCAACACACCAGGTGATTTGGACCTATATGGTCAGTGCTACAGTCACATGATCACAGCTACAGTCACATGATCACTCACATGATCAGTAGGTGATATCAGGGCAGAGCAGCAGGTGCCAAGCTATCCACAATATACATGCTTGCATGAGATCTTATAACAAGTTAACCAGGCAAGCACTGATGGAGTTTGTTAGATTTTCCTGCCCAGCAAGATGCCATTCCTGATGTTCAGAAATGGTGTCATTGCTGCCTCGATAATAAATTGGTATGTGAACATATGTAAATCTTGCCTTGTATGATGTATCTGTTATAGGTTTTAATTATGCATGTAGATTCAGGCAGCCATATTTGACCATGATGTATGCAGGCTGCTTGTAATGTGTGTAATTCTTCCAGCCTGACAGCAGACTCTGCTACTGGGAAACATACCAGGGCTCCTGCAGCACTAAGCCGAGTCACATGATCAGCTGAGCATCCAGTAGAATGAAGGGGAGGGGGCTGGACATTTTAAGTGAGAAAGCAGAAGCTGTTTGATAAGTCATTTTTCAGACATCATATGCTGGTGGACAGATTTCTAATCTAGAAAAATAAGGGCAATGGCTACTGATATTAGAAAAGCTCTTTAAAGTGTAACTGTCGAGCATAAAATCAAAAATCAATTCTTTATTTTTATCTGGTAAGCAAGTAATAAGTATGCTAACCAGGCAATCCAAAAGTTAAAATCACTATTACTTTTCTTGTTGATAAATGGTCAATCCCCAGTTTACCTGACTCTTATTTGGTACACAAACAGAAAGTTGCAGGGCATGCTGGGTTGTCCTTTTTTGCTTCTCTACTTCCCTTCAGACTTAAAGTGGATCCAAGATGAAAAACTAACTATAACAAGTAACTTGTCTATATATCTTATCCAAAGTTTAGATAGTTTACACAGCAAATCTAGCTGCAAACAGCTTTAATAGATAATTATTATTTATTCCTGTGATACAATGACAGCAGCCATGTTGTTTGTAAACATTACACAGAGGCAGGCTTATCTGTATCTTGATCACTAAGCCTGTGAAAAAAACCTAATCCCCCCCCCCCCTCCTCCCCTCTGCCTCTGAAATCAATGGCTAGTAACACCTCCCCCTCCTCCTGCCCAGACTGAGCTCCCATGAGCCCTTGCTACTACCAAGGCTCTCTGAAAACCTGTGGGCGTGGTTTATTTAGTTTATAGGGAATTAGAGTATTAAAACAAAAACAAACAAAGTATTTGGCTTGAGGAATGCCCTATAAACTATATGAAGGGAACACAATTATGCAATGAGTAAAAATTCATCTCGGATCCACTTTAACTAATGCAACCTGATTGGCTGAAGCCTCTTTCCCTCCTGTTTTCCCCTCCCACACCTCTGTTCCTCTCTGATTGGCCAAAATTTCTCATGCTGAGACAATGCACTTTCTATAGTGAAGGGTGGGCAAATCCGTCAGAGGAGACTAAGGGAGAAAATGACATCAGGATTGGCTTAAAAATAGCCACACTTAAAATGGGAAATGCCGAGAAGCATTCTTTTTGTTGTTTTTTTTTTTTTTTTGTTTACTGTAGAAAAATCTCTGAAATCAAAACATGGACAGTGCAATACAAATGTTATGTAAGTAGAGAAAATATTTATCTACTTTACTTTATTTTTCCTAAGCTAGTATGGCTGACAGCTCCTCTTTAAAGGACACCTGAACTGAGAGGGATATGGAGGCTGCTACGTTTATTCCTTGCCAAATACTATTCGGTGTTTGCAAAACATTTGCCAATCATTGTGGCAGCACTTAGGGCCCTTTTCCACTAGCAATCGCTAACGTTCGTGCTGAACGCTAGCGATTGCGATTCAGCAAAAGTGCTAAATTTCCCGGCGATTACCCGACGTTTGCGATCGCGATTTTGCTATGCTATGCACTGCATAGCAAAATCACGGCAATAATCGTTCCGCCGCGCGTTTGCGTCAGTGTCAAAAACGAATCGTGGTAGTGGGAATAACCCACCGCGATTCCTATGTTATTTAGGAGACCCTAGCGATTGTAAAATCGCTAGCGGTTTGCGATTCAGCGCTAGTGGAAAAGGCCCTTACCGTTGCCTGAGGACTACCGTGCAGCACTTGCCGAACACACGCCACTTACTGATTGTTGTGTTTGCTTACCGTCCCTTGCCAATCACTGTGCAGCGCTTTCCAAACACTTGCCCCACTTGCCAATCATCATGGCCATGCTTACCGCTGCATGAAATGCTTGCCAAACATTCACGCCATTGTGTCGAATTTAAACACCCCAGCACCCCATAGCCGCAAATTGACCTCACAGGCTATAGGACTGCTGAGACGCAATAGTAGCTGTCACAATGAAATAAACTGCTTTGACATCTGGGCTTCCTGGTAACTGAGCTGAAAGAATCTTTGAATCTGTCCTTTGAGACGGGCTTTAAAAGATACCCGAGGTGAGGTGACATGAGACAGACATGGGTATGTACAGTGCCCAGCACACAAATAACTATGCTTTGTTCCTATCAGGTATGTAAGTGGCTAACTCAGTCCTAACTCAGACAGGAAGTGACTACAGTGTGACCCTCACTGATAAGAAATTCCAACTATAAAACACTTTCCTAGCAGAAAATGGCTTCTGAGAGCAGGAAAGAGATAAAAAGGATCAATACTTCATAGATTTTAGCTCTGGCATACTTCAATGAACGTATCATTGAGCAAAGACAATAAAATAGTAAAAACTTAAAGTAGATTTAAACATAAAATAAAATTGTGGAATATCTTAAATAGTCGTTTTTAGTAGAAGGAAGATGGAAACATTAGTTTATTTGATAAGTTTATTTTCACATCAGGTGTCCTTTAATCGATGTGGTTATTATTGGCTGTGTATGATGAGCTCTCCTGTTCTCTGCACAGGGACTACATGCCAGGAGGTAGGAGAGACTATTCTGTGCAGGTACAGCTCAGGTATGGTATCCTGTATCCTGTATCGGTCATCTGTATGTTGTCTGTTCTATAGGCAGTACTGATCTCTGTTCTCATTGCTGGTAACAGGCTGTGCTTGGCAGAGACCAGCTGTCCTCAGGAGGACAATTTCCCCAGCAGTCTGTGCATTAAGGTCAACGGGAAGCTGTTTCCTCTGCCGGTGAGTCACAAACAGGATTACAAGCGTGTTTACTTGCTGCAGTTATTTGTGTAACGCCTATGACAGTATTTCCTGTCAGGATGGAACGCTGTACAGTACTGTGAGTATCAGTCCTGCGGAGCCACACCCTGCAGCCCTCAGCCAAGTCACCTGGGAGTATTTTTGGAATATGGGAGTAACACAGATATCCCAGCAAATTATTATTCACCGCCGACATTTTCCGCAGAACTTTACAGCATACACTGCATAATTCATATTCCTTAGATACACTGAAGCGAAAAAAAAAGATATGATGATTTGTATGTGTAGTACAGCTAAGAAATAAAACATTAGGAGCAGAGGCATGGTTCTTATATTGTTTCCAGTGCAGGAAGAGTTAAACTCCAGTTATCTATGCAAAAAAGCCATTGAGCTCCATCACTTTCAAAGTGCAAAGAGCTCTGTCTTCTGAAGCTTGTTATCTCAACTGTCAGTCACTAATTTTTTTTTCCTGCAGAGGACAGGTCAAAATTTCACTGGCCTGCTCTAAAACCATTTAGAATGCCGAGTAGTGTGTAAACTGCAAATATTAGAGAATGATGCAATGTTATAAAAAACACTATATAACTGAAAATAAAAATATGAGCATGTTTTCTTTGCTACTAACGTTCTAGTAATTATCCGTACTACATATACAATTCATTATATCATCATTTTTTTTTTCGCTTTAGTGTCTCTTTAACGGAGGTCATATTCTCATGTCCCTACTATTGTCATAATCAGATATCCATAACACAGTGTAGGGATTTTTAGGGTAAATAAATTTGAGGAACTGTAGTCAAAATAACATAATGAACACATTTTTTTACAATATTTATAAATGTTTTAGTCAGTGTTTGCCCATTGTAAAATATTTCCTCTTCCTGATTAAGGCTGCTTTCACAGTGAGACGTTACAGGCGCACGTTAGAGCAGCCTGTAACGCAGCCCACCGCACAGCAACGAAAAATCAATGGGCCGTTCAGTGCCCACGTTGCATCACATTGTAACGCAGCACGTTTAAAGAAAGTGCTGCATGCTGTACGTTATAGCGGCTTTAGCCGAGTTAGGCTGTTTGCACATTCTCAATGATGTGTTATGTTTTTTTTAACTTTGGGGCAGGAGAGGAGGCGAGGAGAGTCCGCCATTGCGGCCAGCCACATGGCTAATTAATATGCACTGCACTGCAGTGTTTACTTCCTGGAGCGGCTGCTGATTGGCTGGCGGGACCACGTGATGCGGAGTGTTCCGCTCACGTGGTCTCCGCCGGCGTATGCGGCAAAAAGTATGCATCAAGGACACATCAGAATGTCCGACTTCAAACCTCACATGCGTTGCGTTAGGGGTACATTATGCGACCTTAACGTCGCATCTAACGCAAAGTCCATGTGTGAAAGAGGCCTTACTCTCTGAAGTTTATCACAGGCAGTGACATCTTTAGTCCTGTCAGGCGCAGCTCTGTGGAATGTTCATTTACTGAGCGTTCTAAAGCCAGTAGAGAATTTTCTGGTCTCCCAAAATGTTCTAGGGGGAGAATTCCGTCAGAATGATGTCAGGATACAGTGCCGCACAGTGAGAGGTTTTTATTTTTAACCAAACGTGTAACTTAAAAAAAAAAAAGTTAGACACTTGCCCATGTAGAGCAAAGCCTCTGGGTGGGCAAGAGGTTACCTGTGTCCTCCCCGACCTCTTTACCGCTGCTGGCCAGGACCCTATTCTTCTTCATGGCTGTGCTCCCCTCTATGCGTGTGGTTGTACTGCACAAGTACGGCCGCGCCTTAGCAGTAGCACAAAGCCTTTGTTTCAACTTACTGCGTAGGCGTGGCCACACTCGTACATGTGCAGTACAGCCGTGCTCGTACACTGAGGGGAGCACAGTCATGAGAACGTACCCAACAAGCTCTTGTCCAGTCTTCTCCCCAGGCTCTTTTTGCCAGGTGCTACACCCGGCTAGTTTTGGTGGGCACCCGGCTGTCATCGTCTCACCACCTCCTCTGTCATAAGAAGAGTTGTGCAGAAAAGCTCAGGCCTTCCGTTTCTCTCATCTCACCCCACCCGTCTATTTTTTTCCTGCCACCCGGCTGGAAAAAATTTCTAGGAAGAACACTGTTGTCGGATATGTTTGGAGGGACTCTGCACAGCAGCGGTGGACTCCAGGAGGATGGGGGAAGCCCAGAGCCTTCCCTTTATGTGGGCAAGAAGCTAACTTTTATTTATTTTTTTCAAAGTGGGATTATTCTCCCAAAACTAAAAATTTCACTAACTACTCTTAGTTGCCTAAAGGACATTTGAAATCATTCCCTGTGTATAAAAACGTTTATTTTCACTGCAGAGAGCACTACAGTCTTGCTTATCTCCAGCTAATCGGCAAATGTAATCATTGCCGCCCCGGAAACTCTCTCTGCCTGTGTATTCTGCATAGTGGCTCATGGCCAGCAATGATTACATTTGCCTATAAGCCAGAGATAAGCAAGCCTGTACTTCTCTCTTTAGTCTTGGGCGATAATATACCCTACAGAGTCCATAATATCCTCATTGAATCTCTTAATAGGGATGCGCTCCGCCACCAAAAAATGGTGTTGAACAAAAGCGACCAGGACGTCCTCTGAACATCACATCCCTGGTGCGATTAACGTCAGCCGTGCCCAATCAGATCTCCATCTCCTGGGCCTCCGAGATTGGGAAGGTGGGTGAGTTCCCTGCTCTACATCCCAGCATTTCACTGATACTGCAGAATATGTTCATATATGTGTGTTTTGGGGGGCTCTTCCCTGTGTGAAATCACACCTGTCAGAAATGTATTAACTTAAACAGACTCTGTACTTAAAACTGCTTTGGGGGATACTTACCTCGGGAGGGGGAAGCCTCAGGGTCCCACTGAGGGTTCCCTGTCCCCTGTAGCTGCAAGGAATCCAGCACTGGCTGGCCTAAAAGACTTGTGCCTGTGCTGTAAAGCGGATCTGATTGGGTTTTGTTATTTCCGCCTTGACCTGAACGGAGGGCTGCTAGTGCATCTGCACCACATCGCGGTAGGTAAATATTTACGTTGCCGCAGTTTAGGGGGCTGCTGCGCTGGATTGCCGGGGAGGACGGGGGAAGCCTCCTTAGGATCCAGAGACTTTCCCATCAGGAGGGAATTATCCCCCAGATTTTTATTTTTATTACAGATTTGCTTTAAAGGATACACGAACTGACATGTGACATGAGATAGACATGGGTATGTACAGTGCCAGGTGCACAAATATCTATGCTTTGTTCCTTTTTTTCTTTCTCTGCCTGAAGGAGTTAAATATCAGGTATGTAAGTCCCTGACTCAGTCCTGACTCAGACAGGAAGTGACTACAGTGTGACCCTCGCTGATAAGAAATTCCCCTTTTTATCTCTTCCCTGCTCTCAGAAGCCATTTTCTGCTGGGAACGTGTTATAGTTGGAATTTCTTATCAGTGAGGGTCA